>NW_015164384.1:7929-20536 GCF_001447785.1 Gekko japonicus | reverse complement strand
GGTCCATCATGGTCAGTATCGTCTACTCAGATTGCCAGCCGCTCTCCAGGGTTTCCGGCAGAGGTCTTTCTTTCAGACACTGTGAGCGATTCTGCGTCCGGCATTAACTCCACATTTTCTCAACACCGAGGGAAAAGATGCAGCTCAAAACCGCATTCAAATACACTGGGGGCAATGTCGTACTGACTGCAAAGACACCCCGAGCGGCCCCATCACTCCTTGGCAAATAGAAGGGGAAGTCGTGGAAGTGGTGACAGACTTCACGTTCCTGGGATCCCAGATCACCGCAGACTGTGACAGCAGCCATGAAATTAAAAGACGCCTGCTCCTTGGGAGGAAAGCGATGGCGAACCTAAACAGCATGATAAAAAGTAGAGACATCACCCTGCCAACAAAAGTCCGCATGGTCAAAGCAATGGTATTCCCAGTAGTCATGTATGGCTGTGAGAGTTGGACTATAAGGAAGGCCGAGCGCCGAAGAATAGATTCTTTTGAACTATGGTGCTGGAGGAGACTCTTGAGAGTCCCTTGGACTGCAAGAAGAACAAATCAGTCAATCCTCAAAGAAATCAACCCTGACTGTTCCCTGGAAGGCCAGATAATGAAACTGAAGCTCAAATACTTTGGCCACCAAATGAGAAGGGAGCACTCACTGGAGAAGACCCTGATGCTGGGAAAGATTGAAGGTCAAAGAAGACGGGGACGGCAAAGGATGAGATGGTTAGACAGTGTCATAGATGCAACGAACATGAAATTGAGCAAACTTCAGAGGACGGCGGAAGACAGGAGGGCCTGGCGGGAGCTGGTCCATGGGGTCGCGAAGAGTCGGACTCGACTGTGCGACTGAACAACAACAACAAAAGGTGTTACTGGACTCTTGCTCTTTTTCTACTGCCTTGAATTGTGCTCCCCTGGCAGTTATCCAACTATTGAACATCCCGGAAAATCTACAGCAACTATTGAACGTCTGTTACCAACTGCTGCACTTATAATTGGGCGTATTAGTCTCTCCGGTAACGGCTGTCTTCTGGCATCTTGGACCCCAGACCGGAATAGATTTTAGCGTCCTTAGGAAGAGCAGATATTCCCTGAAAATGCAATTAAACAAGCGGCACGTTTTGTAGTAGACGTCAGGCTACTCGAGGGGAAAGCTCTTCTCTCTCTAATTGCCCCCTTCCCCCAATGGTGCTAAGGTGACGGGGCCCTGATCCGGATGGCCCAGACTAGCAGGGTCGGCCCTGGTTACTATGTGGATGGGAGTCCAGGGTCGCCACGCAGAGGCAGGCAATGGCAAAGAACACTTTTGGTCATCTGTTGCCTTGGAAACCGTAGGGGGTCCTGCAGGTGACTTACAGAACTTTCCGTCTCCAAGGTGATGAAAGAAAATTGGACAAAATGGGTAAAGTTTGTTTCATTTTTTTAACACTCATGGGGGGAAAATGTACACACAGTTGTGTTACAGAAGGGGTGAACTGGCGGGCAGCCACCCTCCCTCCTGTAGCAAAATCATAGTTTATAGGAAGATTAAGCAGACGGGAGCATGCACATTGTTTGCTCAGGAAAGTCCCCACAGCAGACTTCTCTGTAAGAAGCTCTTTGTTCGCGAGAAACTTGTGAGCAAAGGCTGCAGTCGGGGAACCAGGAAGAGCTTACTCAGCATAGCCTGTTAACCCACCCTGTCAACAGGCGGCCGGATTGTCTTTCAGTCAGCAGTGCCTGAAACCTTTACATTTAAAAGTTCAGTATACTCCTTGCCTGGCATGATAAAATTTGGGATCAATTTATAATGGCTAAAACCTGGCCTTAAAGGTGCCACTGGACTGTTTTGGACCGGGGGGCCGGGGGGGGGGGGCTTTGCAACTTACCTGGCTGCTTCTTGCTCCTTGTGGCCTGACTGAGGGCTGCTGGGAGCAGGGGGTGGGGCTTGTTGCATGTGCCCGTCCCCTGGGCTCTTTGCTGCCGGAGCTCCGCTCCTGTGCGCGCCTGCAGGAAATGACTTGTGTGGTGGCCCGCCCCCTCCCCCCCCCCCCCCGACATGTGCTGCCTGGAAACAGCAAAGATGAGTGGAAATCCATATGTAAGGTAGAGAACTCTTGTCCTTTCGTGGTGGTGTCCCACACAACAAATGTTCGTTTGTCTGAACAATATTGTTGAACAGTACACTTTTGTTTGCAGCTGTGCTTCAGATGTCCGTTTCCCTGGTGCCCGTACCCTAGGAAGCCCCCTAGTTCAGGGGTCTCCAGCATGGTGCCCACTGACCCCTTTTCTGGTGCCCGTCAAGTGTTTTAGAAAGTGGGGGCTTTTCTGCAGCAAGTCAGGTGGGGCTTTTCCGCAGAAAGGCTTCCCCATCGGCCTTTGGGTATTTGATAGGCTGCGGCTTTTTTAAAACGTTCCTCTGGCGGCAGCTGCCCACCGCAAGCCCAAGGATCTTCACACTGTGATTGCAGGCCATCATGTGGAAGCCATTTTGTGGCAGGCTCCCCCTCCTGTGGAAGCCATTTTGTGGTTGTGCCCGCTACACCGTGTCAACATTCCAAAGGTGCTTGTGGGCTCGAAAGGTTGGGGACTGCTACTGTAGTGCTAGGCAAAAGATAACAATAAACCTACCTATAGAGTCTCATATGCAAAAAATCAGGTTTTTAAACACACTGGGACTTTAGAGAATGAATTCCTTTTGGGATAGAGACTGGGCTGCACAGGTTAACCGAAATCTGAGCTGCCCTGGGATTATGATGCAGATTGTCCTACAGGTATCACGGCTAAACCATCTGGGGACAGTTGTAAGAGGACATCTGTGTGTTGAGTTGACTGTGTTTGCAGTTAAAACCCCAGCAGGATTCCAAACAAAAGAGAACCTGTACTGAGCGCTGGAAAAGCATCCTTAACTAATCAAAGACTTGGAGGGGGAAGAGCTGGTGCATCATAATGCCTGTTAAAAATAGCCCTGCATTGTGGACAAGCCACAACTGATAAGAGCCTTTTGGCTGGATGTTTTACCCTGACAGGACAATTAGAAGTTCTTTCATTGAGGGGCCTTTTGAAGGTGCCAAGCTGCAAACTGGCTGCCCCACGCCCGGGTGTTCTTTGTGGCTGCCACCTGGTGCAATAGCCTAGCCGATGAGCATCATTCTGCAAAATGTGCCACGCGCTCTTTAGGAATGTGTTTTTACGAAGGGCATAGTGAGCCGTCTAATTATCATTGGACGTTTAATGGCTTTGATTATATTCTATTTTAATAAAAGGCAGGCTAGAAACGAAGGAATAAATAAATTCAGAGCCAATAAAAAGATACGAGCCCCGCGTGAACACATCAAAACTGGGACTTACTTTCTTTTTTTAAATTATTTTTATTAATTTTTTCCCAAAAGTAAGTAATAGTCAGTAGTATTAAACTTGCAGAACAGCATAAACAGCATACACAGTTTGTAAAACAATATAGTACTAGTATTTTTACTTTGTTGTCAACAAATTCAATTTAGTACCTATAACCCTTGTGTTTAGGTAAATATAAAAATGAGCTCATGCAAAGAAGTAATAGCGTGTGTCCCATTCAGTTATATCATTAACAGTGTCACAACTAGGCATTGCAGTATGGTCAAAGAGGTAAAGTTTAGTAGTCTAGTAATTTTAAGTATAAAGAGTTTTGGGGTTGAGAATCCGAAGCTGAGATATATTCCATGAATGGGGTCAATTTGGATGATTTAGGACTGATGTCTGATTGAAGTAAAACTGTGACTTTCTTGTACTGGCAGAAAGTTTCCCCCAAGTGGCCCTCCTTTAAGAAGTAAAATGAATCCCCGTTCTGGGGAAATCTCAAGGTTTTAGATCCGGGGGCTTGCTCTCACAGTGCCTCAAACCAGGCGTATATAGGAGACAGCGTCAGCAAGTGAAGCTTGTGGTGTGCTGTGGAAAGGAAGTTACAGGAGGAAATGAAAGAGAGCTTAAACACTAACGAAAGATGTGGCAGAGCCACTGCTCACTTCTTCTGATACAGCTAGATGGGCTACCCATCTTGATCTGTGCCCCGAGTGTGTAATCTCACGTAATACGTTCTTCTCCAGGCCCTTAAAAACAAGGCACGTGATGAATGGGAACCAAACCTAATATTAAGGAGTTGTCTGATAGCTGTCTGACCACAAGCATCACTCGAACTCATGCCTGAGAAGGATGCTTCTGTCATGAATATACCTATATAAATAGCTGCCTTGTTTAGCATGCTGTTTCTGTGTTGTTGTTGTTTTTCCCCTTCAGGCTCTCGATGATGATAATTGTGCCCACAGGAGATGATAGTGGGTTTGAAGTTAAGAACTGTGGAAGCAGCGTACGCTGCATACATGTTAATCAGCTCTGTGTATTACAGCAAGGGCGGGGCTAGGTAAAAGCAGCCTCCTCAGTGTTTAAAAAAATCATGAACATGGTACCGTATGTAAATGTATCAAGTGGCAGCTATTTGAAGCGTCCTGCAGGGTGTGAATGTAGGTCCCTTGTCAGGACAAGAAGAAGAAGAGATTGGATGTATACTCCCGCCCTTCACTTGGAGTCTCAGAGCGGCTTACAAACAAACTCCTTTCCCTCCCCCTCCCCACAACAGACACCCTGTGAGGCAGGTGGGGCTGCGAGAGCTCTGACAGAAACTGCTCTTTTTTAAGGACAGCTCGTGTCAGAGCTATGGCTTGCCCAAGGTCATATAGCAACAGCAAGTGGAGGGGTGGGGAATCAAACCCGGTTCTCCCAGATCAGAGTCCGCACACTTAACCACTACACCAAATCCAGAAGCAACTTCAGTTTGGTATAGTGGTTAGGAGCACGGACGCTAATCTGGGAGAACGGGTTTGATTCCCCACTTCTTCACATGCAGCTGCTGGTGTGACCTTGAGTCAGTCACAAGTTCTCTGACAGAGCTGTTTTTTCAAGGGCAATCCTCGAGAGATCTCTCTCAGTCCCACCTACCTCTCAGGGTGTCTGTTGTGGGGAGAGAAAGGGAAAGGAGATTGTAAGCCGCCGTGGGACCCCTTCAGGTAGTGAAGGGCGGGGTATAAGTCCAATCTCCTCCTCCTCTTCTGTTTTCCCCATGTGGAAAATAAAATACTGCAGCTCTTAAACAGCAGTGCAGTTTCTCTCTTCGTCCCACTGGGACTTAATTGCAGTGGGGAGCCACCTCTGTTCATTTTGTTGGGGGTGGAGCCTCTTGCTGGCTTCCGAACATCTGTGTCACCTCGGCCATGAACGCTGACCACGCCAGCTTCCCTTATCTGGCTGCCCAGAGTGGGAGGAATAGAATTGCTGTGGCCACGCAGATAATGGGAGGTTGTTATCTCCAGGCGTCTCCCTGTCTTGCACTGTGTCTGGAGAGGCAGGCAAGAGCCTTGCTTGGGGGTGCAGATGGCTTTTCTGGGCTCATCCTTGTCTGCAGGTGATTCTTAAGAGATCGGGGGGTTGGGGAGGAGCCTCAGTGGGGCATACTGCCATAGAGCCCATCCTCCGAAGCAACCATCTTATCCAGGGGAACTCTTGTTTTATTTTTTATTTTTTGGGTTTTTTTGTATTTTTTATATGTGTGTATGCATGCACCTGAAGTCATGGTGACCTCTGCTGACTGACTCCTATTGGGGGCCTGGAGGATATTCAGAGAGGTGGCTGAGTAAAGCCTGCCCCCGCCTCTCGCCTCTGGTATTCCAAGGAGGTCTCCCATCCAAGTACTAACCACAGTTGACCCCGCTTAGCTTCCGAGATCTGGTGAGATGGGGCTTGCCTGGGCTATCCAGGTCAGGGCAATTTTTATTTATTTTTATTTTCATGTACATTATTTATCATCCACGTTTGTCACACGGACTAAAGGCAGATTATGCACAGCGCATCTATACAGTTGGCAAAATGAGGCCTTCCGTAACCAGTGCATTAGGATTTCAGAAGTCTGGGAGCTCTATAAAGAACTGAAGCGTAGCCAAGTTAAGTTTATTCGAGTTTTAACAGCCCCATAGGCCATACACTATAAAACAAAATGTAAGCATTAAAAATCACAGTAAAAAAGTTTGCCACATCCACAATACAGCTTCTCCAGAGGCTTCTCTTCCATAAATATGTGGTGTAACAAGATATGGAATCTGTATATAATTGGGGGGGGGGAATCACTGATCAAATAACTCAAAGTAATATGGATAAGGATATATACTCCCTATTTGTAGTAAAGTGGTTTCCTGTATTAGTTTGTTTGGCTTCTCACAATGTGGTTCCTAAAAAAATTGGTTCATGAGAGCTTGCTTAGTATCTGACATTAGAAAGGTTGTATAATACGTTTGGTATTTGGTTGATTTAAAGTAGGTGTTAATGATCAACTTCTCTAATGCAATATAATAGAGAAGTATTTTTTGTATGACGTTCCATGCATCTTATATGTTCAATATCTGACTTATCGCAAGCTCATATGATACTGATGTGTTCTTGTTTTGTATATAGGTTGTAATAAACTCAATAAAAATGTTAAAAAGAAAAAAAAGAAATAATCTTAATCTTGAGGTAACAGGAACAGCCAAGTACTTCAGTAGCCATTTTCTAAGAAATCTCTCACTGGCTGTTGCATACTTTGGAGAGTAGAAAAAGGTATGGGACAATGGGAGGTGGCGGCGGCTACAAGCATGGACAGCTTCAAGAGGGAATTAGATAAGCATATGGAGCAGAAGTCCATCAGTGGCTTTTAGCCACAGGATAGATAGGAACTCTCAGGCTGGGGCAAGGGATGCTCTGTATTCTTGGTGCTTGGGGGGCAACAGTGGGAGGGCTTCTAATGTCCTGGACCCACTGCTGGACCTCCTGATGGCACCTGGTATTTTTGGCCACTGTGTGACAGAGGGTTAGACTGGATGGGCCATTGGCCTGATCCAACATTGGCTTCTTTTCTGTTCTTATGTAATGAATCAACCCCTTCTAAAAGACAGCCACAAAAGTGCTGGTGTGGAGGTATTTTAAGGAAATGGCTCTTCATCTGGACTGTTGGCAGCGCATTATGTATGAACATCTGTGACGGCCTCAATTTTGGAATTGCCAGAATATTGAGATAGTGAGGCGGATCAGATTGGGTTGAGTACTTAATTCCCAGACGGAGTGGGGAGCATTTCCGCATAGCGTCTTTTTGAAGGGAGTCCCAGTCCTGTTTAAGCAGCTACTGAAGCAGAGCATTAGTATTCATGTGACACGTTAAGTGGTACAGAAATTGCATAAATGGGATCCTACTTACAGTGAACTTTACACAGCGGTATAGACCACGGTCCCTAATCATTTCTCCAAGCAAGTTTGTAAAACCATGTTGAACACTGCAAGCCTGTGACCTGCACAGAGAAGCCATCTTGAATATTTCAGTTTTGCATAGTTTGCAGAAGGCCAGGGGAGTGATATTTCTGCTGACCTCCTTGGGCAAAACCGTTCAGGGCCTAAGGGGGAAGCCACATGTATGGGCAGCTATTGATTTTGCCCATTTGCAGGTAGTTTGAAGATCAGTTGTCACTCCAGGAGATCTCTAAGCCCCTCTTGGAGTTTAGCAGTCCTACAGAACACATGTGTAGCCTGGAGAAGGTCCCAGGTTCAATCCCTGGCATCTCCAGTTAATAGCACGCGCTTCCCAAGATGCTGGGGAAGACTTTCACTCCTTGAGACCTAAAGTCAGTCAAAGTAAACAGTACTGATCTTGATGGAGCTAGCTGTCAAATTAAGGCAGGTTTTATCAGATAATCAAGCACCCATCAGGGTTGGGACTCTGGGAGGATTAATAATGTTAGATCCTCTTTCCATTCCTCAGTTCTTCTTTCTCTTCCCTCTTCTCTCGTCTCCCATTCCCTTTTTTTGAAACTTCTGAGTGCTTTCACCTTTTCTAAGACGTATTACCCAAGGGCAATAATCTGATTTGGGGACTGATGCTGTAACACAGCCATAATTCTAGGCTGACTTTCTGGGATGTCTTCATAACAATTTAGATTCCTTTTGGGCTCTTAAACGCCATCGCAGTAATTCTGTGAAAGTAATATTCCGTAGTAAAAACAGAATTTGTAAAATCAACAGAAAACTGGCTTAAGTGAGCCAGTTTGGTGCAGTGGTTAAGTGCGCGGACTCTAATCTGGGAGAACCGGGTTTGATTCCCCACTCCTCCACTTGCAGCTGCTGGATGTCCTGGGGCAAGCCATAGTTCTATCTGAACTGTCCTTGGAAGCGCAGTTTCTGTCAGAGCTCTCTCAGCCCCACCTACCTCACAGGGTGTCTGTTGTGGGGAGGGGAAGGGAAAGGAGTTTGTAAACCACTGAGACTCCGAGTGAAGGGCGGGGTATAAACCCAATCTCTTCTTCTCTTCCTAGGCTGCTTCATCATTTCTCAATAGCTTGTACCCCAATATGGTTAAACCTAAAAGTGCCAACTAGGAGTCTTAGTTACTTGATTTAATATTGCTTTGATGTAGAAAAATATCAGCTCTCGTTCCACATGATGCAGCATGGCAGTTGTCTGTAAATCTGGGTTGCCAGCCTACAGGTGTGACCTACAGGTGTGACCTACAGGTGTGACCTGGAGCTCTCCCGGAATTACAGCTGATCTTCAGACTGCTGAGGTCAGTTCCCCTGGAGAAAATGGCAGGTTTTTTTGGGGGGGGGGGTCAGATAATTTTGTGCTCAAAGCCGCATTGGGATCAAGGGGGATAAACTTGCATGTGGGCGGGTTGAGGCCAGAGATATGAAACCGCAGGAGTGTGTGTGATTTTTTCCCCCAATGAGTTTTTTCCCAATTAAATTTGGAAAAATGGAGCCCTGAAAAAAAATAAACTCCCATGAAATGTTTTCTCTTTTAAAATGAGTAAAGTGCTGTCCAAAGCAAGGTTTTTTGTACTAAAAAACATATAATGAAAAAAGCTGAGGACACTTTCAGTTTTCCATGTGGTACAAGGGGGCAGTTTTGGAGAGCACTGAAAGAGGCCTCCTATGAAATGTTTTTTCCCCCCTTTTTTAGTGGGGAAAACCTTGAGGAATTTCAGACAGATGATATAATCCAGAAGAGGAACGATTCCCAAACGGTTTCTGGTCTGTCATTTCAGACAGAATTGTTTTAGAACTGGTTCCCTACTGGAATAGACTAAGAACAGTTACACACTTCTATTGAAGCCTAGGGAAAAGCCTAGGGAAAAGTCAGCTGCACAGCAGGGGGTTGAAGAGAATGGTTTGATGGCTGCTGGGCCAAGATTGGCAGCAATAGTTCCCCAGAAGCAAATGGCTGGTTTGGAGGGTGGAGTCTATGGCACTGTACCTGTCTGAGGTCCCCCTCTCCGGGCTCCACTCCTCAAATCTCCAGGAATTACCATACCTGAAGCTGGCAACTTTATCTCCTCCCCTCTCAGCAGCCTCTTTCTAGGCAAAAATCTGTCTTTCTCATTATCGGGGGAGCAAAGCAGCTTACTTCATTCTCTTCGGCTTTGCGATCTGCACAACAACACTGTAAGGTAGGTTTGGCAGAAAGTCTGTGGCTGCTCTGAAATCACCCAGGCAGCTTCCATAGGCAGCCAGGGCTAGTGATGCCATGCCAGTCTGGAGGCATGAAGTCACCCTGAGAGTGTTTGCAGGCCTAGGGTTGCCATTGCCAACAAAGACAAATTGATGCAAAGGAGGATTGAAGTGTCTCCATATCTGTATTTTGCCTTAAATTGGTTTTGATGCCAGCAGAGTGAGAAAATGCCAGAGGCTCTGGGTGGGTGCCCCATCGTAAATGCACCAAACAATTCCTAAAGATTTTCCAAAACACAAAATTGCAACACTTTGAATTAGCACCAGAGCTTTAAGAGCTCTCCAGCTGTCACCTGGAGACTGGCAACAGCTTGTTTGGAGGGTGGGGAGTATGGCATTGTATCTGTCTGAGGTCCCCCTCTTCCTCCTCCTCCTCTGACCCCACCCTCAGCAGGCTTCATCCCCAAAATATCCTGGAAGTTTCCAACCTGGAGTTGGCAACCCTATGTCCTTTCCAGGCAACCATCAGCCTACCGTTATCTGCCTGTCTGTCTTCAGGTTTACCCCCCCCCTCAGCCTCAGAAAGGGCAGTCTTTCCCTGCAGTGGGAACCAAAGCAGCTGACATCATTCTCCTCTCCCTCATATGATCCGCACAACTATTCTATGAGATATGTTAAGGTTGAAAGTGTCCATAATTCCGCAGGCTGCTTTTAAAACATGAACCTGGGTTCTGCACACCATCCTCTGAAGCGCTCTCTGTGGCAGTAATGGGGTGACTGCTGGCACCTTTTCCTATCATTTTTTGCCTTGTGGTATTCTGCTTGTGGTGTGATCTATTGTCTTTGTGGTGTGGCATGATTGTGTTATTGGGTTTGTTTCTTTTGAAGGGGAAGCGATGTGTTCTGAGTGAGGACATATTTTACCTCAGAATACAGTAGGGTGGGGAGTATGGCATTGTATCTGTCTATGCAACTGAAAATTCCAACTGCCTTGCGGGGGGGGAGTTTGAGGTGTGGAATGGAGTGAAGTCCAATCAGCGTCCATATGCAAAAGACCTTGAAATGCTGGGCGGGACTGCACAAAGCAGCCAGTCAACCCAGCCAGCGTCTTCTGACTGACAGTTCTTCCGGCCAAACACTAAAGGGGCCAAATTTAGAACGTTCAATATAGAATGTTGCTATTCAATTATAATAAGGGAGAGAGAGAGCGCTAAAGTGAACGTTTTTTTAAAAAAGCCCGAGATTGCCCGCGCAGGCGAAAAACAGCAGGGGAAAAGCGGTGCAGTCTGAAATGGCAAACTGCTTCAGATCCAGCTGTTTACCGGAAGGGGAAAGCCATGTGTGAAATGGCAGCCCTTTACCGGTTTACTCCACGACGGATCAAAAACGGCTTCAAAACGGGTTAAAAAGGGTAATGTGAAATTCCTCCTTGTCTTACAAAGCATGCCACTCATTCCGAATGTACAGAGTGAAGTCTTTGATCTCACAGCAATTTGAAGTCACGTCTGAATCTGGTGTTCCAGCAGATTTAAGGCTTTTTTCCCTTGCCTACCAACCCACGATGTCTGAACAGTGCCGTGTTCTTTTGGATAGCTCTTTTTGTAAGGGCTGTGGAAGTACTGGTTTGGGTGAGGCGGCATGGACTCTGGATGCACACCAGGCCCCAGTGCCCCTTTAAAGGAACGAACTCCCAGTTATATCCCAACAGTAGGCGAGGTTTACCTTTAAGCACACTTCAAGTATCTAAAGGCAAATTTTATGCCAGGGACTCTTGGGAAATGGAAAAGAAGCCTTTCCTAATAGTCAAAAAAAGGCAGCCTGTGCTAGAAAGTGATGATTACCCTTTTTGCAATATGGTGGGGGGTTTTGCCATCAAGTTGTAGCTGACTTATGGCGATCCCGTGGGCTTTGCCATTGCTTGCCTCCACGTCATACCCCTGGTATTCCTTGGTGGTCTCCTTTCCAAGCAATGCTCCCTCTAAGCCAGGGGTGTCAAACATGTGGCCCGGGGGCCGGATCAAGCCCCCAGAGGGCTTCTATCAGACCTGCAGTGGAACTGGCTGTCTTCTGCTTCTGCTTCCAGTTCTGCTGCTGCTGCTGCATCATCATCATAGGTTTGCAGCTTACAGATACACACCTGAACAGCAAGATTGCAACAGCACAGAAATTTTGGTGCAATAATCCAGAGCAAAAGGTGTCAGTTATAAACACTGTTAAATAAAAAAATATTGCAAGAGTGCTGATGTTTTAAGCATGCTTTTATTTTAAATTTAAAAAACCCTTTGTGTTTGTGTCCTTTATAAAATTTATATCTCCGCTACTTGGCATTACATTTTATGACACACATGGCCTGGCCCAACAAGGTCTTGTTTATGTCAGATCCGGCCCTCATAACAAATGAGTTCAGCACCCCTGCTCTAAGCTGTGGAGTCTTGGGAGCAAAAATTCTACTTTGTGAACTATTGGCATTAAAGTTGTGAGCGAGCGATTTGGCTGCCGCATAAACTAGTTTGCTCTGAAGCCATCCTTCCTCAGCTAAGACAAAAATGTGTGCCGGAGGCTAAAAAACTGTGAGCTAGCTCACACGCACTCAGCTTAGAGGGAACGCTGCCAATTACTGACCAGGTCCAACTCTGCTTAGCTTCCAAGATCTGACGAGATCGAGCTAGCATGGGCATTATTGTGCCAGAAAAGATGCAAAGAAGGAAACAAAAAAATGATTCAAGGCATTGGAGCACAAGGAAATGCTAAAACATTCGGGACGTCTGGCTAGTAAAGAATCCGTCTCCAGCCTTGCTTGTCCTTAAATAGCAAAATCTTAATATCTTGTTCAGGAGTTACACTCCTCATAAAAAAAAGAGAATGCTTGGCTTGTTGGCGTGGGCTTCAAAACCACAGAAGGATATCCTGTGCTTTCCTTGTACTTCTTGCTGGTGAGAGAATAACACGGGCAGGATGTACCTTTTTTGCCCTTGGGTCATGGGCCAGTAGAGGATAGGTTGAATCCTTGGCGCCTTTCCCATCAATGGGAAACAACAGTGCCCCAGCCAAGGTTTTCCTTAATACAGCATTCCCGTAAGCTTTGATCCAGCACCAGCAACCAAATTGTACACTTTGGGGGGGGGGGGGGCATA
>NW_015164384.1:0-7816 GCF_001447785.1 Gekko japonicus | reverse complement strand
TCTTTTTCAAGGATTGCTCTGACAGAACTATGTCTTTTTCAAGGATTGCTCTGACAGAACTATGTCATCCAGCGGCTGCTAGTGGAGTAGTAGGGAATCAAATCCGGTTAGAGGATGGACACTGTGGTATTATGCCTCTCTGAGATCTTCCTTCTCCCCACCCTCCCCAGACTCCAGCTCCCAAATCTCCATGAATTTCCCAATAAAGAGCTGGCAACCCTGGTACTGATCCTCCCTTTAACAAGAAGCAAGGAAGCTGCCCTATATGGAGTCTAGGTGGGCCAGAATTACCACTGAACTCTAGTTGACACCAGCTCTGACAGAACTATGTCTTTTTCAAGGATTGCTCTGACAGAACTATGTCATCCAGCGGCTGCTAGTGGAGTAGTAGGGAATCAAATCCGGTTAGAGGATGGACACTGTGGTATTATGCCTCTCTGAGATCTTCCTTCTCCCCACCCTCCCCAGACTCCAGCTCCCAAATCTCCATGAATTTCCCAACAAAGAGCTGGCAACCCTGGTACTGATCCTCCCTTTAACAAGAAGCAAGGAAGCTGCCCTCTATGGAGAATTACCACTGAACTCTAGATGACACGGATCTGTCCCTCTGGAGAACATGACTGCTTTGGAGGGTGGACTCTATGGCATTAAACCCGGCCAAGGCCTCTCCCCTCCCCAAACTCTGCCCTTCCCAGACTTAACCACAAAATCTCTAGGAATTTCCCAAGCTGGAGCTTTGGTAGGAGGGCTTCTGGAGTTCTGGCCCTGCTAACCCTAACCCTAATCCTGATGGCACCTGAGTTTTGGCCACTCTGTGACACAGAGTGTTGAGCTGGATGGGCCATTGGCCTGATCCAACATGGCTTCTCTTAAGTTCTTATGTTCTGACAACACTACTTTCTCCCATTAGAGTAGTTTAAAAGCTTGAAATGAAGAAGAAGAAGAGGAGGAGGAGGAGATTGGATTTATACCCCACCCTTCACTTGGAGTCTCAGAGCGGCTTACAAACTCCTTTCCCTTCCCCTCCCCACAACAGACACCCTGTGAGGTAGGTTGGGCTGAGAGAGCTCTGACAGAAACTGCTCTTTTTCAAGAACAGCTCTTATCAGAACTACGGCTTGCCCAAGGTCATCCGGCCAGGTGCAAGCGGAGGAGTGGGGAATCAAACCTGGTTCTCCCAGATTAGAGTCCGCGCACTTAACCACTACACCAAACTGGCTTCGCAAGATATAAAAACATTATATTCCAGGACCAGCTACCAATTGGAGAGTTTCCCCTTGAGACCACAAGTATTCCAGTATAGGTAACCATATAGAGGAGAGATAGGACTGTCTAGAGGGCTTAAGAATATTATCCAGTATCTGTAAGCTTCGCCATGCTGTATAATTTCCCATCGTTTTTGATGCCACTGTGAGATCGTAGGTGGAAAAAACAGCCGGATGAGTTTTTCCAGCACTGCCGTCGTAAAACAGGAGAAAGCGGCCACTAAGGAAAGGAAGTAGATTCACAAAACAGTGATGGGGAGAAGTGGGAAGGGGCATAGCTTCCCTCCGTCTTCCAAAAACAATCTCTGGTGTCAAGAAGGCACCCGTCCACCATGCCTGCATACACCGCTCAGCTGAGAATTCCTTTCCCCAAAGAGCATTGGTGTCAGCTGTTAATTGTAGCTTGCGTAGGGTTTTGATCTCCTCCATGTTCCATTTTGGGGGAGGAAGTTGAAAGAAAGTATAGATTAAAAACTGCCGTTCGCGGCTCTCTTTAATATTGGGCTAGAAATGCCAAGCTGATAAGTTTAAGTGAGTGGGTTACTCTGGAATTTCTTGGCAAGGTGGCCTTTACATTATCTGGACGGATAGTTGTGTTTGTCTGTCGTAGCAGAAAAGAACAAGAGTCCAGTAGTACCTTTGAAACTAACAAAATTTGTGGCAGGGGAGGAGCTTTTATGAGTCACTGCTTGCTTCTCCGGATACACCTAGAATTCGAGTCTAAATTTCGTTAGTCTTTAAGGTGCTACAGGGCTCTAACCTGGGAGAACGGGGTTTGATTCCCCACTCCTCCACATGCAGCTGCTGACGTGACCTTGGCCAAGGCATCATTCTGACAAGAGCTGTCCTTGAAAGGACAGTTCGTGAAAGAGCTCTCTCAGCCCTACCTACCTCACAGGGTGTCTGTTGTGGGGAGGGGAAGGGAAAGGAGTTTGTAAGCCGCTCTGAGAGTCCCTTGGGTAGTGAAGGGCGGGGTACAAATCCAATCTCTTCTTCTCTTCTTCTTCTTTTATACTATCCACACAGTTTGCACACATTATAAGGCACTCTACGCTGTCTGAAACCTTCCCTAGAGTATCTAGGAGTGGCAGCCTTTATTCATGTGAACATTGTGTAGTACCTCTCTGTATAATGCAGACAGGGAACTTAAGCAGTCAGTACTCTTCTTCGGCACAACTGCTGTTTAACTCTTCCAAAAATGAACGTGTGACGTGGACTTGAGTTTCCAGAGGACGTGAGCATCCAGGAGCTGTTCTGTTGGCCCCTGTGGACTTGACAAGCCCAAGATCTGGGAATTGCACAACAGTGCCATCTGTAAGCCACTCTGAGATCTTGTCTCACTAACCTGTTAGTGTTCTTTGAGGGGGTGAACAAACATGTGGACAAGGGGGATCCAATAGATATTATTTACCTTGACTTCCAGAAAGCTTTTGATAAAGTTCCTCATCAAAGGCTCCTAAGTAAGCTCAAAAATCATGGGATAGAAGGACAAGTCCTTTTATGGATCAAAAACTGGCTAGTTCATAGAAAACAGAGAGTGAGTGTAGGTGGGAAATTTTCTCAGTGGAGGGTGGTAAGCAGTGGGGTACCGCAGGGATCAGTACTTGGTCCACTGCTTTTTAACTTGTTCATTAATGATTTGGAGATGGGAGTAAGCAGTGAAGTGGCTAAATTTGCGGATGATACAAAGTTGTTCAAGGTGGTGAAAACCAGTGAGGATTGTGAGGCACTCCAAGGGGATCTGTCAAGGATGGGCGAGTGGGCGTCAACATGGCAAATGGGGTTCAATGTGGCCAAGTGCAAGGTGATGCACATTGGAGCCAAAAATCCTAAATATAAATACACATTGATGGGGTCTGAACTGGCAGAGACTGAGCAAGAGAGAGATCTTGGAGTTGTAGTGGATAACTCACTGAAAATGTCGAGACAGTGTGTGACTGCAATAAAGAAGGCCAATGCTATGCTGGGGATTATTAGGAAGGGTATTGAAAACAGATCAGCCAATATAATAATGCCCCTATATAAATCAATGGTGAGACCTCATTTGGAATACTGTGTGCAGTTCTGGGCATTGTTGTTGTTCAGTCGCACAGTCGAGTCCGACTCTTCGCGACCCCATGGACCATCTCCCGCCAGGCCCTCCTGTCTTCCTCCGTCCTCTGAAGTTGGCTCAATTTCATGTTCGTTGCATCGATGACACTGTCTAACCCTCTCATCCTTTGCCGTCCCCATCTTCTTTGACCTTCAGTCTTTCCCAGCATCAGGGTCTTTTCCAGTGAGTGCTCCCTTCTCATTTGGTGGCCAAAGTATTTGAGCTTCAGTTTCATTATCTGGCCTTCCAGGGAACAGTCAGGGTTGATTACATTGTGTAGTACCTCTCTGTATAATGCAGACAGGGAACTTAAGCAGTCAGTACTGCTTTGGCACAACTGCTGTTTGTAACTCTTCCAAAAATGAACATGTGACGTGGACTTGAGTTTCCAGAGGACGTGAGCATCCAGGAGCTGTTCTGTTGGCCCCTTTGGACTTGACAAGCCCAAGATCTGGGAATTGCACAACAGTGCCATCTGCTTTCTGTCTACCTTCTTGCTGACATCTCCCTTTCTGACGTTCTCTGCTTTATGTTTTCACCCAGTTTGGTGTAGTGGTAAGGAGCACGAATGCTAATCTGGGAGAACCGGGTTTGGTTCCCCACTCCTCCACATGCAGCGGCTGGCGTGACCTTGGGTCATTCACAGTCCTCTCAGAGCTGTTCTCTCAAGAGTAGTCCTCGAAAGAGCTCTCTCAGCCCCACCTGCCTTGTAGGGTGTCTGTTGTGGAGAGAGGAAAGGATATTGTAAGCCACTCTGAGACTCCGAGTGAAGGGTGGGGTATAAATCCAACTCCTCCTCCTCTTCTTCGTCATCATCGGCTGTCCAGCCGGCCAGTGCTCCTGACAGGTTGTAAAGCAAGCTCCCATGGGCCCTGGGCCACAAATGGTATGTGTATGTACTTATGAAGAGCTAGAGCCAGTTTGTTGTAGTGGTTAAGTGTGCGGACTCTAATCTGGGAGAACCGGGTTTGATTCCCCACTCCTCCACTTGCACCTGCTGCTGGATGACCTTGGGCAAGTCATAGTCCTGTCAGAGCTGTTCTTGGAAAAGAGCCGTTTCTGTCAGAGCTCTCTCAGCCCCACCCACCTCACAGGGTGTCTGTTGTGGGGAGGGGAAGGGAAAGGAGATTGTAAGCCGCTCTGAGACTCCCTTGGGTAGTGAAGGGCAGGGTATAAATCCAATCTCTTACCTTCTTTTCTTCTAAATTCGAGTCTAGTAGCAGATTTTCGGGGTATGAGCTTTTGAGAGTCAAAGCTCCCTTTATCAGATCTGATGAAACAAACGTTTGACTCTTGAAAGCATATGCCGTGGATACCTTGTTGGTCTCTAAGGTGCTAGTGGACTCGAACCTACCTGTTTTACTACAGACCAGCACGGCGACCCTCCTGAAACTGTACACACCTGTGAATCTCACCTATGTCTTTGTTGCAGAGAACCTCTCTCATTGCTGAACTGACTGTACTTTGTACACTGAAGATCTTTGCCATTTTTTTAAACAAAGTCAATGCGTTCCCTGCTCTGTCTTCCCGCAGATTGACCACTTTGGCTTTGCTGAAGACAGCACCTTCAAGCAGCGCTTCCTCGTAGCAGACCAGCACTGGAGGCAAGATGATGGGACAATCCTTTTCTACACTGGCAACGAAGGGGACATTGCCTGGTTTGCGAACAATACGGTGTGTGTTACTCCGGTTTCTTACCCTTCCTAAGCATTTGGGTTCTCTTACGGTTAAGACTGTCCCCCCCCTTGCAGCTTTTAAATACCTTTTCTTCCCTCCCAGGGTCTTATGTGGAACATAGCTGAAGAGCTTGGTGCTATCTTGATATTTGCTGAGCACAGATACTATGGGGAGTCTCTCCCCTTCGGAAACAAGTCGTTTGATGTAAGTACTGGCGCAGTGATGTTCTGTCTTCTTGGTGCTTGTTGGGGGCAACAGTGGGAGGGCTTCTGGAGTTCTGGCCCGCTGGTGGACCTCCTGATGGCCCCTGGGTTTTGGCCAGTGTGTGACACAGAGCGTTGAACTGGATGGGTCGTTGGCCTGATCCAACATGGTTTCTCTTATGTTCTCTTACCTTCCCCCATTAGAATTAACTACCAATTCTGGAGTAAAATTAAAGCTCTTGACATCTAGAGCAGAGATCCCCAACCTTTTTGAGCCTATGAGCTCTTTGAAATTCTGACACGATGTTAGGCACAGGCACAAAATGGCTGCCACAAGGGGCCCAGCCGGCCACAAAGAAGAGAGAACAGATTGGATTTATACCCCGCCCTTCACTACCTCAAGGTGTCTCAGAGTGGCTTACAATCTCCTTCCCCTTCCCCTCTCTAAACAGACACCCTGTGAGGTAGGTGGGGCTGAGAGACTTCTTTTGAGGACTGCTCATGAGAGAACAGCTCTGAGAGAACTATGCCTGACCCAAGGTTACACCAGCAGCTGCATGTAGAGGAGTGGGGAATCAAACCCAGTTCTCCCAGTTTAGAGTCCACGCTCCTAACCACTATACCAAACTGGCTCAGAAGAGCTGCCAACCGAACTGTGAGGGAGTGAGGTAACATATAACTTTAATAGTGAATCGTCAACATTTCAGGCAGTAGCTCTGTTTAAGAGGGTGCTTTTTAAAAGGAACATATTGTTCAAGAACATTTTCTTGTGTACACCTTCCATCACACAGTGAAGATCCTTATTTTGTGGTGGCAGCCGCTTCCAAAGCAGCTCCTTAAAATCTGGGCAAAAGCCCCTCCCACTTTTTAAAAACTCTGTTGGGGACCCCGATCTAGAGGACTCCAATGGTCTTTCAGGTATGCTGGAGCCACAGAGGGCAAAAGAACCACCTTCCGCATGAGAAAAATAAGCATTCTGGGGGTGTCGATAAACACAACCTGGGATAGGGTGGTGTATCCTGTTCAATACAGCAAACGTTTTCCACAACAAAGTCCCTTTTGTTGGTAATTCTGCTGCGTTGGAGATGTCAGAAATTCACCGTGTGAAACTCCAAAGGGTTTTGCCCATCAGCAAGCTGTTGCCCCCTTTTGGCCAAAACCCTTGCTGTGCCATACAAATGCATGGCCATGTGGGTGGAGCTTGCCAACCAGTAAGGTAAAGGTAAAGGTTCCCTTGCTCGAAAGCCAGTCGAATCCGACTCCAGGGTTGCGGTGCTCATCTCCGTTTCAAAGCCGAAGAGCCAGCGCTGTCCGAAGACGTTTCCGTGGTCATGTGGCCGGCATGACTAAACACCAAGGTGCACGGAACGCTGTTACCTTCCCACCGAAGTGGTACCTATTTATCTACTTGCAATTTCTTGCTTTCAAATGCATGGCCATGTGGGTGGAGCTTGCTGACCAGTAGATGGGTCGATAAAGGGCTTTGCCCTGATCACTTTGCAGAGAAGTAGCCTGTGGCGTTTTGATGTCGCTCTAGTGAGCCGTCGGCTCTGTTGTAGAGTGCATGGTGAATCCACACACGGTGACTGTATCCTCTTTCCCCCTCAAGCTGTGTGAGGGATGGTGCAACAGACCCGGTTCCTGGAGTGCGAGAGACTTCAGGTTCTCGTCCACTAATGCAACTGTCCTCCGATCTTATTTCAGGATGCCAGATATCTGAATTACCTGACGTCGGAGCAAGCTCTGGCGGACTTTGCCGTCCTCGTCCAGCATCTGAAGAAGACTATCCCAGGATCCCAGGAAACCCCTGTCATTGCCATAGGGGGGTCGTACGGAGGGATGCTTGCTGCTTGGTTTCGAATGAAATACCCCCACGTAGTAGCTGGGTGAGTGCCGCAAATGAGCTCTGACACAGGCATAGAACTCTTGAGATTTCTTGGGAAGAGCAGAACATTCGCTGTTGTGCATTGGGTGAGGGGCTGTGGCTCAGTGGAAGAGCCTCTGTCAGGCGTGCAGAAGGTCCCAGGTTCAATCCCCAACATCCCCAGTTAAAAGGACCAGATGGTGGGTGATGTGAAAGACCTCTACCCGAGACCCTGGAGAGCTGTGGAGAGGGGGCATGGGTTGGTGGAAGAGCCTCTGCTTGGCATGCAGAAGGTCCCAGGTTCAATCCTCGGTACCTCCAGATGGTAGGTGATGTGAAGGACCTCTGCCTGAGACCCTGGAGGGGCTGTGGCTCAGTGGAACAGCCTCTGCTTGGCATGCTGAAGGTTCCAAGTTCAATCCCCAGCGCCTCCAGTTAAAAAGATTGAGTTGTAGGTGATGTGCAAGATTTCTGCATGAGACCATGGAGAGACATGCCAGTCTGAGCAGATAATACTGACCTTATTTGACCGAGGGTCTGATTCATTAGAAGGCAGCTTCATGTGTGTTCAGTACGAAAATAATCAAGAAATCTGTCCTTGTTCTGGATACTGGTACATATATCAATTAGCTTAATGGGGCAATTGCATTGTTTGCCATGAAAGAAAGACGACTTCCATCCAGGAGCCAGACGATGTTTGAAGATGGCAGTTGGT
>NW_015164383.1:30680-44294 GCF_001447785.1 Gekko japonicus | reverse complement strand
TTTCGAAGAGCTAGAGGAACTAGAGATCATAGGATCATAGCATAGGAAAAGGAGTACGAAAAGGATGTATATTGTCACCTTGCTTATTTAATATATATGCAGAGTACATCATGCGAAATGCTGGCCTGGATGAATCACAAGCGGGAATTAAGATTGCTGGGGAAAAGATCAACAACCTCAGATATGCAGACGATACCACTCTGATGGCAGAAAGTGAAGAGGACCTTAAGAGCCTCTTGCTCAGGGTAAAAGAGGAGAGCGCAAAAGTGGGCTTGAAGCTCAACATCAAAAAAACTAAGATCATGGCATCCGGCCCCATCACTCCTTGGCAAATAGAAGGGGAAGTCGTGGAAGTGGTGACAGACTTCACGTTCCTGGGATCCCAGATCACCGCAGACTGTGACTGCAGCCATGAAATTAAAAGACGCCTGCTCCTTGGGAGGAAAGCGATGGCGAACCTAAACAGCATGATAAAAAGTAGAGACATCACTCTGCCAACAAAAGTCCGCATGGTCAAAGCAATGGTATTCCCAGTAGTCATGTATGGCTGCGAGAGTTGGACTATAGGGAAGGCTGAGCGCCGAAGAATAGATGCTTTTGAACTATGGTGCTGGAGAAGACTCTTGAGAGTCCCTTGGACTGCAAGAAGGTCAAATCAATCAATCCTAAAAGAAATCAACCCTGACTGTTCCCTGGAAGGCCAGATAATGAAACTGAAGCTCAAATACTTTGGCCACCAAATGAGAAGGGAGCACTCACTGGAGAAGACCCTGATGCTGGGAAAGATTGAAGGTCAAAGAAGACGGGGACGGCAAAGGATGAGATGGTTAGACAGAGTCATAGATGCAACGAACGTGAAGTTGAGCAAACTTCAGAGGACGACGGAAGACAGGAGGGCCTGGCGTGATCTAGTCCATGGGGTCGCGAAGAGTCGGACTCGACTGTGCAACTGAACAACAGCAAATAGAAATTTTCTACTATATTTTTTAATTCTTGTGTTTTATATTTTATTTCTTGATTCTCATTTTTTAACGATGGAATGATTCTTTCCCCCCTTTCTTTTCTAAGTTTATTAGCCAACCATCGTGAGGGTTTATTTGCATTTTCAAAATAATAGGCTTTAGTGTATTCTATTTTGTTCACTATTTCTTATGTCATCCATAAATTAATTCGGTGTTAGATTAGTTTAATCTTTGTTCTTATTTTGTTTGAATCTCCTTTATTCTTATTAATTTGTTATTAATTCAGAGTTTGAGTTCTTAGTTGAATATAAAGATGCATAGTATAAGGCTGAAAGTGCTGGCTGGGTGGTGGTGTTCTGTTGTGCTCTGTGAAGAGCGAAGTTTTCTTTTCATTTTTATTATCTGCTATCTGCTCTTTTGGACTTAATGGTTTGGATTTTGGCTTTGTTTTGTTTCAAGGCAGCTGTTTCAGCAGGCTCAAGCTTCTTTTCTTTTCAGGACATTTGTCCTCCACTGCCCAGAGTGCTTTACCTTATTTTTAGTTTTATTATCTCTGTCAGGTGTTCTGCCAGCTGGTAGCTATATTGTTAAGGGAGTTAGTTACAGGCTCTAGCTGTTCAGGCTCCCTAAATTCTTCTTAAAGTAGACTTCAGCAAGGCTGATGCCAATGCAAATACTGAAGTCTTTTGCTTTGAGAGTTGGCTATAAAGCCTGAGAACGGGTGGGGGCAGTAAATTCTGCCTTATACGAGATATACTTTTCCTTTGTATTCCTCCCTTTTTAAGTTAAGAATTTAACTTTTAAGTTATTTCATCTTTTTTAAACTCTTAAGCCATAGTTCTAAAGTTTTAATTTATGTTTTTAAAGCTGAGTTACTACCCCTGTGGCTAGTTAAAAAGCTGATTAATGACCTGTCTCAAACAGGCTGGGAAACTCTTGAAAGCTGTGTGGGTCAGTGATGGTAATGTAGAAATGACACCTCACCCACAGGCCGCTGCTGTGATAGCTATTTTATAACAATGGAATAATAATTCTATAACAATTTTAACAAAAAACCCTACATATAAGACCATTTTAATCAAGTTTGGGTCCCTCAGTTTTTTTCCTCTCCTAGTATCACTCTATTATTTTATTGCTTTATTATTTTACATTAATCCTTATATTCAGTTCCAATTTAAATTGATATTTAACTCCAGCTAAATATTACACTCTCCTTTTAAGGCTAGGATGGGCATCAAACGTAGATACCCTCTTGAAGAAGGAATACAATGTGTAACAAAACTAGGCAAACTAGAGGATTTCTTTGGAATAGAAACAAAAAATTGTTTCAATGTTTTGGATATTTCTGAAAAGCAGTTACAGCAAGATAGTGATCAAGTGTTGGAGGAAGGCACAGGACCTAGGGAAGCAGCCAAGGGAAGAAGTGAGCTACCATTACCATGCTCTCTGTTAGAGGATACAGATGCTGAAACAGATGACCAGGATTTGGAGGAATGCATAGGAACTAGAGAAGCAGCCAAGGGAAGTGACCTATCACTGCAATATTCTCTACCAGGTGATACAGATGTTGAAACAAGGGGAGATAACTTTAATTTCATTGGCAGCCCAAACATATCTTATAGCAAAATAAGATATTAGTTGTTGATAAAAAATTAGATGTACTAACTTCTTATGTCCTTTACAATAAGAAGCAGGGAAGGGAGCAGTCAGCAGTCCCGTAGATTCCTGTCCATCTAAGGACCCACAACTAGGGATGTGAAAAAAAAAAAAAAAGTATTTTTTGGCTTTGGGTATATCAGACCTGAAAAATATCGGAAAATGCCAAAATTCCCCAGTCCAATACCAGTAAAGTATTGGGACTGGGGAAATATTCAGTACTACCGAATATATTGGGGTCTGATATACCCAACAGGCGGGAAGGGAGGCATGTTAAAATGCCTTCTTTCCCTATGGAAGCCCCCTGCAGGTTTCCTTGTCAATTTCACTCCCCACCAGTCAGCTGTTAGGGTTAAGCCATTTAAACCCAAAAGCAGATGCCCAGGGAAGTGAAACTGACAAGGGAAAGCCTCCTCTCTCTGCCTTCCCTTCTCTACCTGACCCAGGGTAGCTGGAGAAGGGAAGGAAGGGAGCCCAGGCAGGTTTCCATGCCTTCCCTTGGCTTCCCCAGCTGTCCCCTTGTGGGGGGTAGGCTGGGGAAGCAAAGGGCAGTCCATGCCTCCTTCCCTTCCTGAGCTTCTCCGCTACTGTGGAGAAACTCAGTGAGGGAAGGGGAAAAAAGAGAGGGCATGTTTAAATGCCTTTCTTTTCCTTCCCGAGATCAGAGAGGAAAAGAAAGGCATTTAAAGATGCCTGGGTTCCCTGTCTGCCGTTCTTCAGGGCCCCCACAGCTGCAGGCTAACTGGAGAAGGGCAGGCAAGGAGCCCAGGCATGTTTGGTGTAGTGGTTAAGAGGGCGAACTCTAATCTGGGAGAACCGGGTTTGATTCCCCACTCCGCCACTTGCAGCTTGCTGGTGTGACCTTTTGTCAGTCACAAGTTCATTCAAAGCTGTTCTTTCATGAGCAGTTCTTGGGAGAGCTCTCTCAGCCCCCCCTCTCTCACAGGGTGTCTTTTGTTGGGAGGGGAAGGGAAAGGCATTTGTAAGCTGCTCTGAGACTCCTTCGGGTAGTGAAGGGCGGGGTATAAATCCCTCCTCCTTTTTTCCATGCTTGCCCTTTGCTTTCCCAGCTGGCCCGTAGCAGTGGGTTGGCTGGGGAAGCAAAAGGGAGGCATAGAAACATTCTTCCTTCCCTCCCTGAGCCTCTCCACTTCTGAGAACTGCTGGTCTGCAATAATTCTCTGAGTACATTCTTTGAAATTTGGTTCCAAATACTGCACAGGGCTCCAGTTAGTTTTGAGAACTTCCAGATTCTGCACAAGTTGAAAACTGTTGGTCTCCAATAATTCTATGAATATATCCTGTGGAATTTGGTTCCAAGATACACGCACAGCCACTTTGATCTGAGAGGAAGATAGGTTGAAACACAGGCATACCGGGGAAAGGTGTATGGCTGCACACCTACTGCACATGGCTGCATAGTAAATATCTGCCTGATATCAGTGATATCATTTTGTCACAGGAGGTCTATGGACATTTTTTATATGTCGTCTGAGGGCATAGTGTAATATCCATACATATGTATGGTGTCATGTTCAAGAGCTATCATTGTTGTGAAGTAGTGCCTGGGAGCGTACTAACTTTATAAACAGTTATTATTTGGTTGTGACCACCAACCTCAATACAGAACTAATGCATTAGCATGAAATAGAAATAATACATGACAGACTATTGCTTAATAAATTTGTTTTTATTTTAGTACAGAATACATTCACATTGTTGATGTAAATTAACCCGTCGCCCTTGGGCAGCACGTCTCTTTCCGCTGTGTCATGGGTGCTGCTGTAGGAAGCTTAGCGTTTTCTTTCTTTTTTTGCTTATCATAGAGGCTGTGCCCTCTTCTAGACGTAGTTCATTTGCAAGCCAGTTAGAAATAAAAACTGAAAGCTCTGTTGTCCCTTCAATATTCTCATCAAAACCATATAGTCTGAGATTGTTCTGATGCACCATATTCTCCAAAATCAGTACTTTTTCTTTTAATGTCATCATTTTGCAAGCTGCATAGGTCATCCTGGTTTGCTAAACCTGAATTCATGGCACAGTCCACTATGTTTTAGACTTGATATTGTATTAATTGTATACTGGTTTTTAACTATTGTAAACTGCCTTGAGCCGCTTAGGCGGGAGGACGGGATAAAAGTCTAACAAATAAATAAATAATAAATAAATATGTTCTTAACTTCTGTGAGGGCGTGTCTCATCACCTCTAGTGGTTCAGCATTTTTCAGCAGGAGATCAGAGCATTAAAGAAATCTTTTCTAAAATTTGATTTTCCATGCTGTCTACGGCTTTGGGAAGTTTGGCAGAAATTGGAGCTCTGGCTGGGTCTTCTTCTGCTGAAGATATGGACGCCATCTTGTGGTCTGTCTCAGGTTGCGGTCTCATGGATTTATCAACAGTCTCTGACACAAAGTACACTTGCACCGATTTCGATTTTGAAGAAACTGATTTGTCTTTTTTGTTCCCCATTCTCCCCATAAATTTAGATCTGATTTGCCAGATTTTAGAAGTTATTGAGGGTGGCAAAGAGGGAGGAAGGGGTCGGAGCTTGACCTCTAAGCATCCTCCATTATCTAGAGTCACACCACACTCCTATCCACCGTTTTATGATCTTTCTTTTCTCTTGAGGGCTTTACTTCTCGCCGGGAGCTAGGGATGTACAAGGAAAAAATATTCAGTTATATTTGGATTTGGGATTCTTTGATCTGAATATATTCGATATACCCCAATATTCCTGAATATATTGGGTATACCCCAATATTCCCAAATGTATTCAGTATCCCCCAATATTCCTGAATATCAAGATTGGTATGGATGCCCTATTCAGGAAATATTGGGATTCCCGAATCTATTCGGCTCCAGTATACCCTATGGGGCTATTGTAGTCAATGGCAAATCTCTCCTAGGGTATATTCAGGGGCCTGGGGGGAGGGGATTTGAGGTAGAGGCCCCAAATTTGCAGTGTAGCTGCTGGAGTCTCCCCCCCCCCCAAAAAAAACCCCAAGTCTCAAAAAGATTGGACCAGGGGGTCCAATTATAGGGGCAGCCAAAGAGGGTGCCCCCATCCCACCATTGTTTCCTAAGGTGGAAAATAGCACAAGCTTGTGTTGATGGGCACTGTTGCTCAGCTTCTAATGTCCTTGCAACCCTCCTTCCCTCACTTGGACTGTGATTCTCTGGTTGTACTTGACATCAGACCTGTGGGGCTGGCCTTTGCCACAATGGCACAGGTTGCTGCTGCTGGACACTAGTAGGATGGGTTCTGCCGCTGTGCACTACTAGGTTGGCCCTGGTTGTGTTCTGCTGCTGACCACTAGTATAGTGTACTGTTTCTGCTGTCCTTGCAGAAATGCCACCCCTTAATTTGTACTTCAGAGATTCTCACATGTGACCTTAGTCCAGTTGGTTTCTTGGCACTGCCACAGTGGAACTGCAGGGTACACTACGCTGGTTCTGCTGCTGGCCTAGCAAACAATGCCCCCTCCAAAAAACCTTCACTTTCTATTGAAGAGATTCTCTGGGAGGATCTCTTCTCTGCTGTGCTTGTTACGCGATTTTCCCTACCACTGGAAACAATGCCTCTACCTCAAACCCCCTCCCTCTCCCAGTCCTATGAATATACCCTAGGAGAGATTTGCCATTGACTAAAATGGCCCCGTAGGGTATAATGGAGCCAAATAGATTCAAGAATCCTGAATATGTTTGGGATTCTCTATTCGGTTGCCACACATTGGAGGATCACATTTGGCTGAATATATGCCTGAATAATGTCGATAAGTTATATTCAGGTATATGTTCAGCTCGGCTTCTGCCAAATGCACACTCCTACCAGGTGCTTGAGGAAAAATATGTTTGAAGTGATCATGTTTGTTGAACCGGGAGTGGTTTTTTAAAAATATATTATTATTATTATTGTTGTTGTTGTTATTGTTGTTACTATTATTTCTCCCCTCTTTCTTCATACCTCAGAAGATCAGTCTGTCATTCAGCTGCTTTAATTGAGTTAAGAGGGAGGTAATTGAGAGGGAGCTTGGGGCTCAAGCATCCGCCATTCCACCATGTGACACCACGCCCTCTTCATGTCCTGTCTCATGGAGCTCACTTCTCTGCCTCCTCTCGATCGGGTCTAGGCATGCATTAATGATGCAAACTGTTGGGGATTGGGTGGGATACTGTGGGAATGGTTCTGTTCTAACCAAAATGCAAAAAAAACACCCTCAGTCAAGTGATTCAAACAGTGTGCTCACAATTTGACCTGCAGAGGCTTTGCAGGGAAGTGAATGAAGCTAGAAGAGTGTCCATGGACCTCTCTGATGCGCCCTAGTGATGGCTCTTTGGCAGTGGCTTCCGGCTGTCGTAATGGCCCTGCAATGAGTGGTGGTTTGACATTTGTATGGACATTGGTCAGCTTGATTGTTGGGGGGAGTAATGGTTGTGCACACTATGGATGATGCCATTCATTCAGCGGTACCTGATACAGGTGTTCCCTGATTCCTTTTCTGCATGCCTCTGCCTCCCCCAACAGTTCAGCTTCCCTTCCTGTATTGTGGATGATGCCACTTCAGGTGCTTCCACTTGAGACTGCTGCTGTGGACTGCTGGCAGCTGCATTTGTGGAAGGAGAAAAAAGTGTAGAAACGTTAAAAGCTGTACTGAGCCAACACGCACAACTTTTTGCTCACCACAAATTCCACTGCATGTTCTAAATTGGGGCACTGCTGCAATTGCTCTCAGATGACCTTCCTACTTGCTTGGCCATGTTTTCGAAGCAAGGCCATGTTGACTGAGTGCTTTTAGCCTATGAGGACCTTCATAATTTACAAATGTGAACCGTTGACATGTGGTAGTATTGCTGTATACTTCAATATTGGGGGTGCAGTCCCCTGACAGACTTCAGGTTTCCATGGGTAGGCTCAGAGCTCCGTTATTTGGGGTTCTCTGAGCCATAGCAGTAGTTTCAGTTAAACTTCCAAAAAAACTTCACTTTCTGTTACAGAGATTTTTCTGTTGTGCTTGTTACGTGATTTTTCCCACCATTGGAAACAATGCCTCTGCCTCTACCTCAAACCCCCACCACCACCACCTGTAAATATACCCTAGAAGAGATTTGCCATTGACTAAAATGGCCCCATAGGGTATAATGTAGTCAAATAGATTCGGGAATCCTGAATGTATTGGGATTCTCTATTTGGCTTCCGAATATACATCGGAGAATCACATTTGGCTGAATATGTGCCTGAATAATGTTGATAAGGCCTTATTCAGGTGTGTATTTGGATCGGCTTCTGCTGAATGCACACTGCTACTGGGTGTCCGAGAGGAAATATGTTTGAAGTGAATGTGTTTGTTGCAGGGAGTGTTAAGAACATAAGAACATAAGAGACGCCAATGTTAGATCAGGCCAAAGGCCCATCCAGTCCAACACTCTGTGTCACACAGTGGCCAGAAATACCAGTGCCATCAGGAGGTCCAGCAGTGGGGCCAGGACATTAGAAGCCCTCCCACTGTTGACCCCCCCCAAGCACCAAGAAGACAGAGCATCACTTGCCCCAGAGCCCCTAGCTATACCTTGTGGCTAATAGCCACTGATGGACCTCTGCTCCATATGCTTATCTAATTCCCTTTTGAAGCCATCCATGCTTGTAGCACCCACCACTTCCTGTGGCAGTGAATTCCATGTGTTAATCACTCTTTGGGTGAAGAAGTACTTCCTTTTATCCGTTCTAACCCGACCGCTCTGCAGTTTCATGGAGTGCCCACGAGTTCTTGTATTGTGAGAAAGGGAGAAAAGTACCTCTTTCTTTACCTGCTCTTTCCCATGCATAATCTTATAAACCTCGATCATGTCACCCCTCAGTCGTCTTTTCTCCAAGCTAAAGAGCCCTAAGCGCTTTAACCTTTCCTCATAGGGAAAGTGTTCCAACCCTTTTATCATTCGAGTTGCCCTTTTCTGCACTTTTTCCAAAGCTATAATATCCTTTTTAAGGTGTGGTGCCCAGAACTGCACACAGTATTCCAAATGAGGTCTCACCATTGATTTATATAGGGGCATTATTATATTGGCTGATCTGTTTTCAATACCCTTCCTAATAATCCCCAGCATAGCATTGGCCTTCTTTATTGCAGTCACACACTGTCTCGACATTTTCAGTGAGTTATCCACTACAACTCCAAGATCTCTCTCTTGCTCAGTCTCTGCCAGTTCAGACCCCATCAATGTGTATTTATATTTAGGATTTTTGGCTCCAATGTGCATCACCTTGCACTTGGCCACATTGAACCCCATTTGCCATGTTGACGCCCACTCGCCCATCCTTGACAGATCCCCTTGGAGTGCCTCACAATCCTCACTGGTTTTCACCACCCTGAACAACTTTGTATCATCCGCAAATTTAGCCACTTCACTGCTTACTCCCATCTCCAAATCATTAATGAACAAGTTAAAAAGCAGTGGACCAAGTACTGATCCCTGCGGTACCCCACTGCTTACCACCCTCCACTGAGAAAATTGCCCATTTATACTCACTCTCTGTTTTCTATGAATTAGCCAGTTTTTGATCCATAAAAGGACTTGTCCTTCTATCCCATGATTTTTGAGCTTACTTAGGAGCCTTTGATGAGGAACTTTATCAAAAGCTTTCTGGAAGTCAAGGTAAATAATATCTATTGGATCCCTCTTGTCCACATGTTTGCTCACCCTTTCAAAGAACACTAACAGGTTAGTGAGACAAGATCTTCCCTTACAGAAACCGTGCTGAGTCTGCCTCAATAGGTTTTGTTCATCAATGTGCCTACTAATTCTTTCCTTAATAATGGTTTCCACCAATTTACCCGGTATCGACGTCAGACTGACTGGCCTGTAATTTCCCGGATCTCCTCTGGAACCCTTTTTAAAGATGGGAGTGACATTAGCTACCTTCCAATCCTCAGGAATGGAGGCAGATTTTAAGGAAAGATTACATATCTTTGTCAGGAGATCTACAAGTTCACATTTGAGTTCTTTCAGAACTCTCGGATGTATGCCATCTGGGCCTGGTGATTTTTCAGTTTTTAAGTTGTCTATCAGTTTTAGGACCTCCTCTCTCGTCACCTCAATCTGACTCAGGTCTTTCAACACCCCTCCTGAAATCAGTGGTTCTGGAGTGGGCAAGCATTTCTCTTCCACAGTGAAGACGGAGGCAAAAAATGCATTTAGCTTCTCAGCCATTTATTATTATTTCTCCCCTCTTTCTTCATACCTTAGCAGATCTGTCTTTCGACTGGGATTATTGAGGAAAAAGGGAGAGGGAGCTTTGGGCTCAAGCGTCCGCCATCTTGCCACATGATGCCACACCCCATCAAGTCCTCTCTCATGGACCTCGCTTCTCTCTCCATGCATCTCTGCCTCCTCTCGATTGCGTCTAGGTGTGCATTAATGGTGCGAACTGTTCGGGATTGAGTGGGATGCTGTTAGCATGTGGGAATGGTTCTGTTCTAACCGAAACATAAAAAACCAGTAAAGTCATTCAAACTCTCCACTTACAATTTGACCTGCAGAGGCTTTGCAGGGAAGCAAATGAGGCAAGAAGAGTATTCATGGACATCCCCCTGATGCGCCTGGTGAATCTTTGGCAGTGGCTTCTGGCTGTCACAATGGCCCTGCAATGAGAGGAGGTTTGACATTTCTATGGATGTTGGTCAGATGATTGTGGGCAATGTTCCCTCTAAGCTGTGAAGTCTTGTGAGCAAAAATTCTACCTTGTGAGCTTCTGGCATTAAAGTTGTGAGCAAGCGATTTGGCTACCGCATAAATTAGTTTGCTCTGCAGTCATCCCTCCTGAGCTAAGACAAAAATCTGTGAGCTGCAGGCTAAAGAACTGTGAGCTACCTCACACTAACTCAGCTTAGAGGGAACACTGATTGTGGGGTGTGTGTGTAATGGTTGTGCATACCACTATGGATGATGCAATTCATTCTGCAGTACCTGATGCAGGTGTTGATGGAGCTGGTGGAGTGATGTTTCGTGACTCCTTTTCTGCGTGCCTCTCTGTCTCCCACAGAACCGGCTTCCCTTCCTGTATTGTGGACTATGCCACTGCCGTTGCTTCCACCAGGCAGTCCCCAGGCAGACTTCAGGTTTCCATGGGGGATGCAGAGTTACATTATTTGGTGTTCTCTGAGCTACAACAGTAGTCTCAGTTAAACCCACATTCTGAAAAATCCGATCACTTGATAAAACACATAATTGTGGTGTTTTTTTGCCAATGCTTGAAATGACTTCTGCATGTTCACACGTGGAAGCAATAAATGGTTCACACAGTGATTTGTTTCAATCATTTCACTTTCCTTGTGATTCACCTTTCTTACGTTTGGTTTGGTTCCCATGGGCCCTGATGCTCAATTTGTCTTTAAGATCCAGGGAAACAGAAACCATAAGAGGTTAAATGAGTGTCTTTTATTCCATGAATCTTTTACGGTTGTCTCTATATAATGCTGGTGTTAGTGCCCATTACACATTTAAATGTTGGAGATGTGGTAAAATGGGTTGATTATCTAGACTGTAACACTCATGCCTGGCAGTCTAGGAGTTGTCAGCATTCATCAATCACAATTTAGGGGTCTGCTGTAAGGAGCAGTGTCAGCCCAGTTTGCACGTTAACTCACTAGAAGAAGAAAGTACCACACAAATTAGACAGCACAGTGTGTCAAACTAGAAAGAGATGTGTATAAAGTACTGTTAATTTTTCAATCAGTCAGCAGCCTGTCTTGCGTTAAAGAGAGGACACCTCACAGAAGTAGGAAACTCTTTCGTTAACGACATGGTGGTCGGGAAGAATAATAGAGGAGTGGGTGGGGGCATTATAATGCTGTCAGGATATGTTTTTAGACCTGGGAAGCTGTAACGGTTAGACAGTGTGCTTATGCTTGGGTGAAAAAACCATGCTGCTTAAGCTGTCTTTTGGGCCCTTTTCCTGGTGTATGGGATAGTTTGTTTACATGTAAGGGGTTACATGATGTCTGTCCTCTCTTGTCAGTCTTCTGGCAGCCTCCCAGAGCTGGACCATCTTGGCATGGTCTGCTGTCTGGCCACTCGCCCGCGGGATCCCCTCCCAGGCCTCCAGGCCAGCCATGAAGTCACACTTTACTTGTTTGAATTTAGACTGGCACTGGCAGTTCATTCAAGCCAGCACCGGGAAAGCCTCTGGGCGACTCATAAATCTTCGTTGTCTCCAAATGAATGCTGACTGTGAGCTCCCTCACATGCCCAGACTGATAAAATATATCAAGGAGTGCCTCAACTTTGTCCCGCTGCTGTGTCTTCTTGCAGTCATTTTTGTACTTGAATGTTACAATGCCCTTGCAAGGTAGCGTGATCATATCCTACTTTGGATGGCCCAGTCATATGCGCCTTCCTGCCCAATCCTCTAGCGGTGCCCTCTCACACTCATGGAGGAGATTTGAACCCCTGAAATGCTTGATTCCTTGTCTCACTTTGAAAATGCAACCCCCTCCTGTACTGTAGTGAAACCAATAGTGAAGTATAATTAGAAGAATAAAAAGCTTTATTCAAGAACAAGGTGAAAACTAGTCATGTAATTTGGAAACGTAAACCAACTGCCTTCGTATAGAGTAGTAGTAACACAGCTGCTATAAATAATTACAAAGATCACATTAACACGACTTCTGCTAATTCAGCTGTACATATTTTTTGCAAGTCACCCATCCTTAACTTCGTTGATAGGCATACATATAGTTTGTGAGGACACAACGCCCTCGTCCTCGTCGAGATGCCTCCTATAGGCTGCACGGTAGTCCTCCTCCTCCTCTTCCTCAGGCACAAGCAATGTGTCCTGCTCAAGGCAAGGCTCAAAATGGAGAATGTCCATGGTAAGCAAGTTTGTTCAAAATTTAAAACTGCATTACATCCTCAGACATCATGGTTGGAAGTTCTGCAGCCAATCATTGCACTAGTCGCTCATATGCGACAGTGACGTTATTGGTCCCCCCCCCCCCCCAATATGTGACAGTGACGTTGCTGGTTTCCTCCCCAACTTTTATGACACTGTGGTTGCGTTGTAACCTGAAAATCAGGTGGGACTGGAAATGCATGACAGGAAGGGGGAGTGGCCAGATCCCGCAATTGATGCGGGACACTAGAAGTGGGGCAACTGCTGAAAGCAGCTGACAAGCTGCAAAGATAATACAGTACTGCGGGAACAATGCGGCCGAACTGGAGCAATGGATCTAGCTTCAAACAGCCGGGAAATGGAGACAAGTCCGTAATGCAGAAACGGTCTGAGAGTAGACTGTTCATTGTGGTATCTACTCCACCCACCACAATGATCACTGTATGCACAACATCAGTGTCACTTCACAAGGGTGTCCCTCTGAATAGAACCGGGCACATCTACTTATATAGAGGCTTGTATGCAGTAATGCCCTGTATCTGTGGATTGTGATGGTAAAACTGTGTTGTACCTCTCAGGTATTAGAATGTAAAAGAGAATGATGGTGATCCTAGGCCCACAGAAGGTCTTCATGAATAGGTGATTCTATCATGTTGCAAACCAGCACCCCAAAAATCAAGTGATCTCAGACGACTTTCTGATAGTTTCACCTAGGGGCTTCTCAATTTAGGCCAAACTCAGTGTTAGAGTTCATACCAGTCATTGTTTACATGGCTAATTTTCAGCCAAACCACCAGTTACTTCAAACAGTGCTGCCACTTCTGGGTGGGAAAGACCAGGAGATTTTGTTGACTGGAGCCTAGGTAGGGAACTCCACACGGTAAAATGCCATAGAGTCCTCCCAACAAAGAATCCATTTTCTCTAAGGAAACTTATTTCTGTCCTCTGGAGACCAATTGTAATTGTAAACTGTAATTGTAAAACTGAGCCCATTTTGGGATAGGGCAGGATATAAACAAATAGCAATTACAATTTTAGTATTGTGAGATCTCCAGGCCACACCTGGAGACTGGTAATTATAGGGGTACAGCATGAGGTGGTTTGCATAGG
>NW_015164383.1:24293-30645 GCF_001447785.1 Gekko japonicus | reverse complement strand
TGATGATGGCACAGAGTCCACCCACCCAAGGCTCCATTTCCTCCAGGAGGTCTCAAATATGTTGTGGTAAATCTGGGAGGTCTCCAGGTGACACCTGGAGGTTGGCAGCCATAGGCAGGACACATATCTAGGCAAGCTGGCAGACAAAGGGCAAGGCTGGTGATCACCCATGCTTGGCCATGGGTCAGAATGAAGGGGAGGAGAAGGGATGCTCCAGATACTCTTTGTACATTTGTTGTTGTTGTTGTTCAGTCGCACAATCGAGTCCGACTCTTCGCGACCCCATGGACCAGATCACGCCAGGCCTTCTGGTCTTCCGCCGTCCTCTGAAGTTTGCTCAACTTCATGTTCATTGCATCTATGACACTGCCTAACCATCTCATCCTTTGCTGTCCCCATCTTCTTTGACCTTCAATCTTTCCCAGCATCAGGGTCTTCTCCAGTGCATTATCAAAGCCCAAAGGGTGACCTTGGAAGCTGCTTTTGTTGGTACATGAAACCGGTCCCCCTTACTAATCAAAGCTGGTTCGTACCTGGACATGCAGACTGTGATGGCAGGTTGTACTCCTAATGGAAACTAAACGGTAATAAAAGAATCACAGATCTGATGGAAAAGGACAAAATTGTTAGACAAAGTAAGACTGGAAAATCGATATCAAATGGTCCAGGTATCTTCAGTCATAAGAGAGACTACAGCTAGGTGAGTTTGAGCATATATTGAAATACCACAAAGGCTTTGTTTCAAACCTTTATAAATTGCTTTTACCAAGAGGGATTTCACACTCTTTAGCTTATCAGCAATTATGGCAGCAAGATTGTGCTAATAGAATTATGGAACCCAGATTGTCCCACTATTTGGAATTTTCGTTCAATTATATCTGCAATTTTTTCTTCTAAATTTCAAATAATAAAACTGACAATGCGTTGGTACCCCCCACCAGGTTGCATCGTATTTACCCCTCTATAAGTCTGTGCTGTAATAAAAATTGTGGCCAAATAGCTGATTATCTTCACTGTTGGTGGTTGTGTCCTATTTTACAAAGGTTCTGGCATCAGATCAAGGATCACATATTCCAAATAAATCTTTCCTTGGCATTTACCCCAGAGATGTTTTAATAGAATTTGGACTTGATGGTATAGCAAATAAATCACAGTCTGAATTAATCTCAATATTGCTATCTATAACAAGAACCACAGTAGCTGCAAACTGGAAAAATGAGTTACCTGTAAATATTGAATCGTAGTATACTCGAATATGGTCATATTTTGTATTGTCTAGAGTAACAGTGAACTTGGCAGTCCCTTTTTCAGAAAGTATGATAATTTTGTAAGCATCTGATTTCCTATGCCACAATTTCTGTCAGAAAAAGATATTCTACCTTCTGAACACTGGTATAGAGATATGCTTATATTTTAAATGGTGAAAACTGTGTTTACAGGTGCTTGAAGAACAGCAAGATTACAAAGATATTCAGAACTTAGAGTTTTGAATATATATTGTATTAGGTTTTTAGTAGTTGCATTATTTTTGTAAATTTGATTTTTGAGTCATTTCATGTTTTTTTTGAGTTTCTAGTTTTTATAACATGTACATGTTGGATTTCTAAATAAATTTTATATTTTAAAAAAATACATAAAACTGGTCAAGGCTCCAGGGGCAAGAATCCAGCTTCTTCAGCCTGGTGCAGAGTTCTGGAAAAGTCAAAAGCTCACACACTGGTTTTGGTTTGGTCATGATGAAAGAAAGATATTGTAATGTGCACAATGTTCTAAAACTGCTTCTGCTTCTTGAAGCCTGACATTTACATGGTACACAATGGTATGGTTGGTTGGGGGTAGTGTCTTTGTCAGCTAGCTGCTACTGTGAATAGCGTATGGGATATTTTGCTTTAGACATACTAATTTCCACTGCAGTTGACCAGATGGTCTTCCCCAGGGGTCATTTCATAGAAAAAGAGCTGCAGACGCTCATTAGCATATCTAACAGGCTATTAGCATAATAGCTTATTAGCATATGCCACGCCCCCTGACATCACCGGAAGTGATGTCAGAAGGGGAAGCAAAAGAGGGGAGGCAACTTCAAAAGCCTCCCCTCCCCTTCCCCAGCCAGCCTGCCAAGGCGGGCTGGGGGCGGGGGAAGCAAAGAGAGAAGGGGTTTAAAGTTTAAAGATCTTTCCATTGTATTCTATGGGGCCATAGTATATAATGGAAATATCACATCGCAGTAGCGGCGCGACTCCATAGAGAAGGAGTGCGGGGTCAGGCAGCTGGGGGCAGGGCTTGCTGCCACTGCCATTTCTGCCCGCTCCTGGGCTGCCAGAGTGGTGCTCCGGTGCGCTCCGGGAACAACAGACCCCTGGTCTTCCCCCAAAACACCAAACTTGGCAAGGGACTTTTGATGAATAGTGCAGGAGTTTTGGAAGCCGACTCAGGGCTGATGCACTCAAGGAGAAACAGGGTTGAAGCCTGGAAAAGTGGTCAGTGTGTGCAGCCTCCATTCCTCTGGCTGTCATGAGAAAAAATCATTTCTCTGCATTTGCTTTTCAAGAAGTCCTCTGCTCATGGCATCGAAGATGGAGTTGGTGGAGTAGCTCTGTAGCTGTGCCATACCCCGGGGTTAACAAATGCTAATGGCCTACTCCCCTGACAATGAGGTGGCCTTCCCTCCCCCTACAGAATGAACTTTCCAAGGTCAGCTAATTAGGGGGGCAAAAACAGTGGTGGAAAACTGCAGCAACCTTATGGTATTCCGCACTGCCAACAATGAAGCAATTGGTGCCATGTGAGGTGTGTGTGTGTGTGTGTGGGGGGGGGAAGCCATTACTTTTGTGCCATCTGTCCTCTCAACACAGCTGGCCTGCAGCCTCCCCCAACCTCAGGAGCTGCTGGAAATGGGGGGGGGTTTCCCATTCTCTCTTGGGAAGCCTGCCAGGCTTCCAGGGCATCCATGAACGCACACTTTAGCTGCTTAAATTTTGAGCAGCACTGCTCTGCTGTTAACGTAGGTTAGCACGTGTTCAACCTCCTCCCTTTGCCAGAAGATTCCCCTTCTCCTGAGAGGCATTTTGCTTGACTGTTCTAAAAATGAGCCGACTGCAAACTGTAAACTGTGGCTGGTGTGGTTTGTCCCAGGGTGAGCCAATCACTTGCCCTCTCCCCAGAAATCACTGGACTTTGTTTCTTTTTGGAGCATTTGAAAGGCATTTGTGAAGCTGAAATTGACAAAGGTTATTTTAATCATCATTTGCAGGAGCAATAGACTGAGCTTGCACATGAGGCTTTTTGCAATGCCATGCTTTTCTAATGAGTGAGGGTCCAGGGGGAGTGCAATGTCCTTGATGTCATGGACCTAAAGAAACATTCTGTGTGCATGACTGATCTGCCAAAGCATACCAGATAAAAACTTTAGTCCCAAGTCTCAGTAGCAAAACCCCCCCACAGAACTTTCCCTGCTACATGCACTACTGTTTGTGGTACCGGACCGGATGGCAGGTTTCAGCGTCCCTCCCGTAAGTCAGCGATGCCTACTTTGGAAAAAGGCATAGTCTCACTAGGGTTTCCTCTGCAAGGGTAGCAGAGCTCAGCAAGTGTGTAAGTGCCCGTGCTGACCATTGGGGAAGGCTAAACAGTAATACGAGAAGACAAGCAGTTCACGGGGAGTGCTTGCAGTGGGAGGGGGGGTGGAATGTAGCCTTCAAAGGGGAGATGCTGTATGACCTACACCTCCCGATGATATTGGTGCCACTGGAACTGACTACAGCAATGAGTTTTCCTGGAGAAAGTGGATACTGTGGTGGGTGGACTGCATGGTATTGTACGCCACTGAGGTCCCCATCCTCCCCAGGAACCATCCACAAATCTCCAGAAGTTTCCGAACATGGAGCTGTAAGCCCCCCTCCCTCCAGTGACCAGGAAGCACCTTTCAAAATCAGATGTCTTGAATCACAGGAAGACTGGATAACCTGATTGCAAAATACCTTCAAGGCCATGCTGCTGGGCATGCATTAATATGGAAATGGTTTTCATAATATTAGTCTTTTGGCAACATCACACTATCAAGGAGGGATACCACCCTCCAGGGGGGAACCAGGGATCTCCAGGAATCAGCCCCTCTTCAGACTTAAGGGATCTGTTCCCATTTAGGAAACTGAAGCTTTGGCGGGTTGACTGTATGGCATTGTGCACCCGCAGAGGTTCAAGGCTCCATCCCCAAATCTCCTACCTGGAGTTACCCTACCTGGATATGGCAACCTCCCCCCCCCCATATCTCCCGTCAGTGACCAGGAAGGACCTGTTAAACCTAGGAGCAAATGCAGAGGCACCTGTTGGTGATTTGTTGTGGGAGTCAGTTTGCTTAAGGTGGTGGTGGTGGTGTTGGGGACACAGTTTCCAAAACCAGATATTTTGCATCGCAGGTTAAACTGACCGTCTGTGAAAGCTGCCTTCTTGGCAGCACTGTCGTGCATGTTTTAGCAAGAATTCTTTAAAAAAAAAAATTGGCAACAGCACAGTAGAAAACAGGGATGCCAGTCTCCAGGTGGGACCTGGGTATTCCCCACTAATAAAACCCCTCTACAGACAGCAGAGATCATTCCCCCTAGAAATAAAAGGATGCTCTGGAGGGTGGACTTAAGAGAACTTAAGAACATAAGAGAAGCCAATGTTGGATCAGGTCAATGGCCCATCTAGTCCAACACTCTGTCACACAGTGGCCAAAAACACCAAGTATCCTCAGGAGGTCCAGCAGTGGGGCCAGGACACTAGAAGCCCTTCCACTGTTGCCCCCCCCCCCAAGCACCAAGAATACAGAGCATCACTTGCCCCAGCCCGAGAATTCCTATCTATACCTTGTGGCTCATAACCACTGATGGACCTCTGGTCCAGATGTTTATCCAGTTCCCTCTTGAAGCTGTCCATGCCTGTAGCCGCCACCACTTCCTGTGGCAGTGAATTCCATGTGTTAATCACTGTTTGGGTGAAGAAGTACTTCCTTCTATCTGTTCTAACCTGACTGCTCAGCAATTTCATGGAATGCCCACGAGTTCTTGTATTGTGAGAAAGGAAAAAAAGTACTTCTTTCTCAACCTGCTCTATCCTATGCATAATCTTATACACTTCAATCATGTCACCCCTCAACCATCATTTCTCCAAGCTAAAGAGCCCCACGCATTTTAACCTTTCTTCACAGGGAAAGTGTTCCAACCCTTTTATCATTCTAGTTGCCCTTTTCTGCACTTTTCCCAGTGCTATAATATCCTTTTTGAGGTGTGGTGATCAGAACTGTACACAGTACTCCAAATGAGGTTGCACCATTGATTTATACAGGGGCATGACGACACTGGCTGATTTGTTTTCAATTCCCTTCCTAATAATCCCCAGCATAGTGTTGGCCTTTTTTATTGCAGTCGCACACTGTCTAGATATTTTCATAGAGTTATCTACTACGACTCCAAGATCTTCCTCTTGGTCAGTCTGCCAGTTCAGACCCCATCCACGTGTATTTATATTTAGGATTTTTGGCTCCAATGTGCATCACTTTGTACTTGGCCACATTGAACCCCATTTGCCATGTTGAAGCCCACTCGCCCATCCTCGATAGATCCCTTTGGAGTGCCTCACAATCCTCCCTGGTTCTCAGCACCCTGAACAACTTCGTGTCATCTGCAAATTTAGCCACTTCACTGCTTACTCCCAACTCCAAATCATTAATAAACAAGTTAAAAAGCATCGGACCCAGTACTGATCCCTGTGGTACCCCACTGCTTACCACCCTCCACTGAGAAAATTTCCCAATTATACTAACTCTCTGTTTCCTATTAATTAGCCAGTTTTTGATCCACAGGAGGACTTGTCCTTTTATCCCATGACAATTGAGCTTACTTAGGAGCCTTTGATGAGGAACTTTATTAAAAGTTTCTGGAAGTCAAGGTAAACAACATCTATTGGGTCCCCCTTGTCCACATGTATGTTCACTCCCTCAAAAAACACTAATAGGTTAGTGAGACAAGATCTTCCCTTACAGAACCCATGCTGAGTCTCTCTCAATAGTTTTTGTTCATCAATGTGCCTACTAATTCTTTCCTTAATAACAGTTTCCACCAACTTACCTGGTATCAGCGTCAGTCTGACTGGCTTGTAATTTCCCGGATCTCCTCTGGAACCCTTTTTAAAGATGGGAGTGGCATTAGCTACCTTCCAGTCCTCAGGAATGGAGGCAGATTTTAATGCAAGATTACATATTTTTGTAAGGGGATCCACAAGTTCACATTTGAGTTATTTCAGAACTCTTGGATGTATAACATCCGGGCCTGGTGATTTATCAATTTTTAAGTTATCTATCAGTTGTAGGACC
>NW_015164383.1:6356-24005 GCF_001447785.1 Gekko japonicus | reverse complement strand
AGTGGTTGTCAATCTTTTTGGGCAACTCCCTATTTATACAAATGTTAAACTTAATAACATTATGGTCACTGTTCCCAAGCGGTGCAATCATTTTTACATCTCTCACCAGGTCTTGGGTGTTACTTGGAACCAAATCCAGGATCGCCTCTCCCCTGGTAGGTTCTGTGACCATCTGTTCCATAGCACAGTCATTAAGAGTGTCTAGAAACTCAATCTCTTTTTCCCGACTTGAACACAGATTGACCCAATCAATGTGGGATTAGTTAAAATAACCTATTATGACACAGTTATTTCATCTAGCCACTGTCTTTAATTCATTAATCATTTTATAATCCTCCTCTATCTTTTGATCTGGTGGGTGATAACAAACTCCCAGTGTTAAGCTTCCTTTTGGGCCCACTATTTCAACCCATAGCATTTCCAAAAGCAAATCCAATTCACTTTCCCTCTCAATCTTACTGGACTGTATACCCTCTCTGACATACAGAGCCACCCCACCTCCAACCCTTCCCCCCTATCCTTCTGATATAATTTATAACCGGGAATCACTGTATCCCACTGATTTTCCTCATCCCACAAGTTTCTGAAATACTCACAATGTCTATTCCCCCCCCCCAGCACTAAGCATTCCAATTCCCCGATTTTACCTCGGACACTTCTAGCATTTGTGTATAAACACCTATAGTTTCCCATGCGTGTTAAGCCCACAACCTTCCTCTTGCTGCCTCGAGTCCTTGCCAGGCATCCATATTGTTAGCCACAGTCACAGTGGACAATTCTAATCCTTTTCCTCATAGAGAAGTAACAGCTACCCCTTCATCTCTTTGAGATGAGCCATCCCGAACCAGAGACTTTTCATCTCCTGTCAGCTTTCCCCCAATATTCAGTTTAAAAACTGCTCTGCCACCTTTTTGATTTTAAGTGCCAGCAGCCTGGTTCCTTCTCGGGAGAAGTGGAGACTGTCCCTTTTCTACAGCTCCCTCTTGTTCCAAAAAGCATCCCAGTACCTAACAAACGTGAACCCTTCCCTCCTTCACCATCGTCTCATCCACGCATTGAGACTTCTGATCCGTGCCTGTCTCTCCAGCCCTGTGCGTGGAACAGGTAGCACTTCCGAGAAGGCTACCTGGTCTTGAGTTTCCTGCCTAGCAGCCTAAATTTTTCCTCCAGGGCCTCACGACTGCATTTCCCCACATCGTTGGTGCCAACATGTACCATGACCACTGGCTCCTCCCCAGCACTATCTACCAGCCTATCTAGAACACGCGTAATGTCCGCTACCTTCGCACCAGGTGGGCAAGTCACCATACGGTCAGTATGCAGGTTCGCCACCCAGCTGTCTACCTGCCTAAGGATCAAATCACCAACTACCAACAGCCCCTCTCCCTCCTTGCCAAGGGATGGTTCCTTGGTGCGGAAGGATACCCATTCACCAGAGGTCCCTTCTGAGGGCACAATCCCCTTATCCCCAGCATGGTGCCCTGTTTCCCCTCGACTCTCATGCTCTCTAACAGCGGTGGGGCTGCCATATTCAGAGTGGGACATATCTAACAAGTCCCCGAGAGCCTTCTCTGTGCACCTGACTGTCTCTGCTTCTCCAGGTCTGCCACCTTGGCCTCAAGGGAGCAAATTCATTCCCTGAGAACCAGGAGCTCCTTGCACCGGGCACACCCCCAAAGACTTCTGTCCAGTGGGCAGATAGTCATACATTTGATACCCCGTGCAAAACACTGGATCGCCCCCAACCCCCTGCTGGCATTCTGGCTTCACAATTGTTTTTCAAATAATAATTATATATAATCTCCCTTTTAAAACCCTTTGTATTTCAGTGGTTCTCCTTGTAGAAGTCTACTTACCTTACTTGGAACCCAAGGAGACTAGGGCCCTGGATTCCTGGCTCTTCCTGGGCTTCTTACAGAGCCCCTAGTCTAAAAGCCCTTAGGCTAAGAGCTCATGCCTCTGGCAAGGTGCTGCCTGAAATAGAAGCTTCCTCCAGCAGAGGGTGAGGTCAGCAGCTATTCAAATTCACCCAGGCACTCAATTACAGTCAAACAATGACCCTTTCACACCTTATCTCAAGCAGCCAGGACTCTGCAACAACCAAATACAGTACTCTCTCAGCTAAATCACCTCAACTGAAAGTAAATTAAAAACACTCACGCCTCTAGCAGCTCTATCTCCTTCTCCTTCTCAGAGCTCAGCTGGGTCAGCTCTGCTTCTGGCAAGGTGCATGGCATTATACCCCACTGAGGTCCCTGTCTTCCCCAGGCTGCACCCACAAATCTCCAGGAGTTTCCCAGTCTGGATCTGGCCATACTACCCCCCATTCCCCGCCAGTGGCCAGGGCGGACCTGTCAACCCTATTAGTAAATACAACTGAGTGGTTAGTTGTGGATATCAGGTTGCTTAAGTGTATGTGTGTGGGAATGCAGTTTCCAAAATCTGATATGGTGTCTTACAGGGGGACATGGTAACCTGAAGTTCTGTGCAAGATGCCCACCCTACCCCTGTCAGTTCTGATAATCTTGTGCCATGGGAGACTGCACAGTGACAACACCTTTTTATGGTCCCAACTTGGGGGGGGGGAGCATTCAAAAAAGGAAACATGCACGGAATGAAGAGTCTGATAAATGAAATGGTGATAATTATATAAGGATCTGGTTGCTTAGTGACCCTGAGTTCATGGTTATCTCTCCGTGCAACATATCAGATTGGTTGCTGTGAGGAAGAATTGTGCTAGTTTTAGCACCAGATCTTATCCTATTTCAAAATACACACCCACTGCAAAACTGACCACTCAGAAGATTATCAATAAACTCAACCCGCTAAATGGAGTCAAGGAATCCAGAGACATCTATCACAGCTGTGATAGATTGACCACACAGACAAAAAAACCCAATTTAAGTTTTGGCACTGCAGGAAAATGTCCAGTATTTTAAAATGGGATGAAGAAAAAATACTGTGCTGTTCCAAGGTGAAAAATAAAGAAAAAAGGAAAAGACCAGAAAGCTGCAGAGTGAGCACACAGCATTCAAAGTGAAGCCTTACAGACTCGAGTAAAACAAAAAATGCAGGTAATCTGTGTGTGCATAAAAGGGCTTTGAGAGGCTGGTGGGGAGGGCATTGAAGGATCTCAAGGAGCAGGAGGATGAAGAGGAGAAGACGTTTGGGTGGGTTACAGTGTCATCCCTCCCTTCATCCATGAAGTTTGGAGGGCACACGTGGTTCTCGCCTGCCACCATGGGCTCGTCCCAGCAACCTGGCGATTAGGGCAGGCTTCCTGACAGAGACTGCCCAGAGGCAGGGTCATGGCTTAGTGTGGATGTGAACCCAGGGCTCCCCAATGTGATATTCCAACCTATCTCATAATAGCTCTGCCATAGTGAACAAGTCAGTACACAAGGACTTGTTCCTTCCTCCTCATTCTCTCCGTCTGGCCAATCCAGCTTGCCAGACTGCCCCTGAGGTGGCCATCCTCTCCAGTTAGCAGGTCAAAAGGCCTCCTTGGCTAGGCAGCAGAATGGGGATCAGGAGAGAAAGAAGTGAATGGACGGGAAGGGGTGGAGGAACTCGGCTCACCTGCCTTAAACCACAAGGCTCTCTTGATGGCTTGCAGGCACTCCTCACTCAAACTCCACCCTGGGACAGCCCTGCAAGGCAAACACAGCATAAGCAGGGACGGCTCCCGCACGCCCCTCCACCGGCATCCTCCAGGTTTTTCCACTCCCTTCGGTGGGCCAACGTCAACTGGGGCCATTGGCCCGCATCCACTGGCTTCAATCCATGACTATCCACTAGTTCCCGATTCAGCCCATCGCGTTCACACATGTATTTACACCACCATTCATCCCACCCCCTGGGGATGGGCACGAATAAGAGGAGAAGAGGGCAGGGTTCAATAGGCTGGAGAAGAGGAGTGGCAGAAGGAGGAGGAAGAGAAAGAGAAGAAAAGAAGAAGCAGGAGAAGCCAAGGGTGAAGCATAAGCAGTAGGAGAAGCAAGAGAAGCAGAAGGAGGAGGAGGATTTGAGTTCATGAGCGGGTTCATGCCCGGCCCCACCCATCACACACACACACACACACACTCTCTCTCTCTCTCTCTCCACTCGGTCCACCAGCAGGAACGGGCCCTCCGGCTCTGTCCATCTAAAGGGACGGGCACTCTGTCCATCTGAAGGGACAGGCACCCCAGCCCTGTCCCTCTGAAGGGATGGGCATCCACGCTCCATTTACCTAATGGACCAGCACCCATTCTCCAGCCACCTGAAGGAACGGGCATTCAGGATTCCATTTGCTCACATGTCTACTCTCCACCCAGCTTCCCGCTACACAAGCCCCCCCCCCACCCGCTAGGTGACTGCTGCCAGCTTCTGTCAGCCAATGTCATCAGGAGGTTCAGACCGTGAGAACCTGCCAGGCTTCAAGTCGCCAGTTACCCCCTGCTTACACTGCAAGCTCTCCCGCTACTGTGGAAGAACTTTCCTTCTTGATCCTCTCCCATCCATCTCCACATGGACTTCTTCTCCATATCAGCTCTCCCCCTCTCTTGTTGGCCTTCATCTGCCAGCTTGCCTCTGGCCTTTGGAGAAACAAAGAGTAGGACTTCATGGCCAGTTATAACTCAGGGCCCTTTTCACCTCAGCCCAGCCCGCTAGGTGACCATTTTGCCCCATTCCCACTTCCTTTCACCCCCATTCCCATTCCATTTAGCCTGATTCCCACTACTTCCCGATGCAGCCAATCACATTCGTACAGTCATTAGTTTAGTGTAGTTTATTATTGCGATCTTGAGACCAATGTACAGAGAAAAACAGTCATAGTATACAGTCATAATATACAAAATGCAAAAAATAGAAATCTGAATTTAAGAACTTTTAAAATGCTATTCCCGCCATCTAAGAATTAATGCACAGAACTCAGCAACTAAACGTGTAGTTTCTGTGTTCTTATCTGATAGGAAGCTGTAGAACATGTGCTCTACCAATTCAACCTTGCTTAAGAGGCATAGGCATAGCCTTTCAGAGTAGGGGGTCTTATTGTACCTGCCTTGAATAACCGCAGACGGAAGGGCAGAACATCTAGCTAGGGCAAATGCCCTTCTAAAAAATTTTCATCCGCTGAAGTCAAGTATGTTGCTGGCTCAATGGTGCTTTTGATATTTAACAAGACCCCAAGTTTGGAAGCCTTAGAGATGTCAGATTGTCGCTCAATATCTTTAACTCTTTGTTTAATTAGCCCTTAGGCTTGTTCAAATCCATAAAAGGAGCTGAGGTGGGAAGCCTATTCTATGAATATGATAGTGAACCGCTTTGATCCAACTGGATTGGAAATCATCCTGGAATATCAGGGGAAGCAAGCCTTGTGGGTCATACAGTCATTCACACACTTCCATTCAACTCACCCCCTAGAGATGGGCACAAACCAGGCTGACCTATGAACCGAACCTCAAACCAAGCTTTCTGTGGATCGCAGAAGTCAGTGGTTAAATACAGGAAGAAGAGGAGAATGATAATTGATGGAGAAGTAATTGCTGATAAACATAATTTCTCTAGTTTCTCTGAGCTGTGTAATGCTTGTCGGTGCTAAAGAGTCCAGGTCGTGCATTCTACTCATCAGTACCTTATGGCGTGCCACACCCTGAGTCATGCACTGCAAATCCTGCCATTGAAGATTCCAGTAAGTAACTTTCGAAATTTATGAAATACCTAGCCCCACCCACTTTCCCAAAACACTTGGCAAGTGCCAGAAAAGTGTCATTGGGTGCCATGGTGCCTACAAGCAACATGTTTTGGATCCCTGTGATAATTTCAGATAGGGACAATGGCATGGGGTCAGTGGAATTTTTTTTTTTAAAAAAAACCCTTTTATTGATATAACAAGGGAATTACAACTTATACTACATTTGATCAGAGTATAATTACACACATAAACGTAACAAGTATTGCAACAGGTATGTCAAAACACATGCTTATACATTAGATATTGGCTGCGGTCACATGGAGCATTAGACACGCTAGAGGGATGGAAGACAGGCAGAGTTTCCGGGCGCGATCTCACCGGCACATCTGGGAAGCGTAGCACTTCCGTGGCTCAACTGAGGCTTCCCGCTGAAAACACGCAGCAAAAAACTAGTACCTCGGAGGTACTAGTTTCCGGTAACTGCGGGGCAAGGGCAGGCGTCTGATCGCGTTTCCGGAGGCATCCGGCGCCCGCCCATGTCCCCTTGCAAAAAAGGGTTTTTCCCCCCACATCTCCGTGGATGCGCACAAGCACCCAACGGAGCATGCGCAGTCGTGGTGTACACGGAAAAAAAAACATCCAGTTTGCAGCACCGTGCGCTTCTTTTTTGCGCGCGGAATTGTCTTGCGATCAGCACCTCTCCCTTCCCACGGAACCTCCACGGTACCTCCACGGTACCTCAACGGGAGGTCTGATCTCTTTACCACGCGTTAGTTTGCCACGGGGCAAACTGCCACGCTTCCCCCCTGCAGTTTCCTGCCCGTGTGACCGGGGCCGAAGTTACTTTTAATGCAGAATAGTCGATTTAGATTGAGAAGTAAAACTAAATGGCATGGTGTGTGCTGTGATTGTAATATTATGTTTTGGATCTTGTGTGGTGAGGGATTTTAATCTAAAACTAGTTGGTAATGGAAAAGGAGAGGTGGGAGATATACATGAGATGTTAGTTGTAGTGAGGAAGAAGAGTAATATTAAAGATGAAGTATTTGATGGTATGATTGATTTGGAGGAGCAATATCTTGATCAAGAACATGAGTGATGTTATTTTTTCCATTATTAAGTGATCCCAGATCTTTGAGGACCATTCTGATAATGAGGGTAGCGTTTGTAGTTTCCAGTGCCTTGCTAGTAACGTCTGAGCTGCTCATCTCCGTTTCAAAGCCGAAGAGCCAGCGCTGTCCAAAGATGTTTCCAACAGTTATTATATGTTCTACAGTTCTATTTTTAGTTATGATATGGTGCCTGGGGTGTGATTAAAGCTAGAATTTCATATTTGTTCTTTTAGCTCGCATGTTAGATGGTTATGAGTTGTCACTGATCCCCCGCATTTTTGTATACGTGTGCTCAGGCCCGTAGCTAATAACTTTTTGCTCAGGGGGCCCATGTTTTTCTCAGGGGGCCAATTCCATAGCTAGGGTTTTTTTTAGGGAGGGGGCCTTGGGGTGGCCCACCAGCTAATTAAATCAAAGGCTGCCAGGCAAAGGGGGGGTCTGCTTGGTGCACACCCACACAGCCCCCACTAGAGCCTTCCTCATTCCTTCCCTGAGCCCACAGCAGAAAGAGGTTGCAGGATCGGTACTCATACTGGTAGGCACTTGTGGGGTTAATTCCTCCATCAAGCTGGGAGCGAGGAGTTGAAAACAATCAGCTCGCTTTCCTAGTCAGCTGCAGCTCCTCCTTTCTTCCCTCTGAGCTCCGGAGCGCGCGAAGGGAAAAAAAACTTCAGAAAGGGTTTTCTCAGCTGCTCCTTCCAAAATGCAAACTACTCGGGGCTCCTCTAATCAGCGAAAATTAAAGTGCTTACCACCTTCTATTACTTGCAGCTTTGCTTGGCAGAGAGAACAGAAAAAAACAATCCTTTTAAAACTCAAGCCTCTAAGAAAATCCAACAGGAACTAACTGCTGCAATCTGACCAATGTGTGTGGGATTGTAGCAGTGAAGCTCCCTCTGTTGGATTTTCTTGCGTTTTAAAAGGATTCTCCCCCCTGTTCTCTCTGCCAAGCTGCTGGGTCCTAAAGAGAGTCATCACATCGCAAACAGGGAGATACTGGCTCTTCTTCGTAAGGTGATCGATGGATCAGGGGGTGAAGGGGCCGGAGGGAGGGGGCCCCACAAAAACAGGGGAAGGCCAGGCCCCATGGGCCCCACGTTAGCTACGGGCCTGGGTGTGCTCTTTTAGGATTCCAGGTGGGCTGTGCAGTGGTGAAGGAAAAGGTAAGAATCAGAAACATCTATTAAGCTAGGAATTTAAATTTTTTGGGGGGAGGGGTATCTCTGAGGAATGCTCCGGAAACCTTTGGAGACCACTTCCCCCCTTTCAGTGAATGCTTATAGTTGGTGGGCTTTGATGCAAAAAGTTAGAGGCCCTGGGGACATCTTGATAGAGAGGTGATTGATAAAGGGCATGACCGAGAGTTGTCAGTCTCCTGGCGGGGCCTGGAAATCTCCCGGACCACCAAAATACTGCAATCAGTTTGCATGGAGAACGTGACTGCTTTGAAGGGTGGTCTCTAATGGCCTTATACCCTGCTGATGTATAGTGATCAGCTCATAGTTTATTAGTGATTTCAGCTTAACTCTAAGACAACTCTAGCAGGGCCAGACCCTGCTTATATGCATGCAAAACATCCCACCCACCCCACACCCACTCCCCGTGATAGGCGATTTACAAAACATTACTACTTGATTGGGTTATTCCAGAGTCCTGGTTGGCTATTGTTCTTGTGCTCCAAGCTCAGCCAGTCTCTAGAGTGATTCAATCAGGGTGATTCAATCATCCGGTCTCTAGGGTGATTCAATTAGGAATGATTCAATCCCAATACATAATACAGGCAGAGGCAGCAGTTTATCTTAAAATGGCTGCCAATCTGGTAGTCCTTCTGAAGTCCTTCTGGAGGGGGGAGGTTCTCCACGGGGGGGAGGTGCTCCACAGGGAACAATGGGGCTGCCATACCTCCCTGCCTACATTTCCCAGCAGAAAAAGTGCGGGAAAGCAGGGACCCTCCCCAGGAGCAGAGCTACCCAGATAAAGGGTGCCCATCCAGAGAGGGGCTGGTCTCAGCCTTTGTCTCAGCCTTGGACTACAACTTTGCGGGGCTGCGCATAGGTGGGACTCCTGCTATCTCACAGTCCGTGGGCCATCCAGGCCACTATAAATCGTGGTGAAGAGCCAGGAGGGTAGCAGTATTGGTGACCAGTCCTGAGGGAGGGGCTGAAGTTTCACTCCAACAGCAAGCAGGGGGAGAGCGAATCCTGTCCTGAAGCCACCCCCTACAGATCAGGGATCAGGGTGCGTGAAGTGAAAGAGGAACTGTGGTTTGATCCTGTTTATTTTCTGCTCAGTTGTGTTGAAGTGCTTGTGTTATGTCTGTGCCTAAGCTTGTACATAGTTTAATTAAGCCTTCTTTTTGAATTATAAAACCAGGTAGTGCTTTGACCACATAGTCTTCCCTGCTCGGCACATTTGTTGTTGTTCAGTCGCACAGTCGAGTCGGCCTCTTCACAACCCCATGGACCGGATCACGGCAGGCCTTCCTGTCTTCCGCAGTCCTCTGAAGTTTGCTCAGTTTCATGTTTGTTGCATCTATGACACTGTCTAACCATCTCATCCTTTGCCGTCCCCGTCTTCTTTGACTTTCAGTCTTTCCCAGCATCAGGGTCTTCTCCAGTGAGGGCTCCCTTCTCATTGGGTGGCCAAAGTATTTGAGCTTCAGTTTCATTATCTGGCCTTCCAGGGAACAGTCAGGGTTGATTTCTTTTAGGATTGACTGATTTGATCTTCTTGCAGTCCAAGGGACTCTCAAGAGTCTCCTCCAGCACCATAGTTCAAAAGAATCTATTCTTCGGCGCTCGGCCTTCCTTATAGTCCAACTCTCACAGCCATACATGACTACTGGGAATACCATTGCTTGGACCATGCGTATTTTTGTTGGCAGGGTGATGTCTCTACTTTTTATCATGCTGTTTAGGTTCGCCATCACTTTCCTCCCAAGGAGCAGGCGTCTTTTAATTTCATGGCTGCAGTCACAGTCTGCGGTGATCTGGGATCCCAGGAACGTGAAGTCTGTCACTACTTCCACGACTTCCCCTTCTATTTGCCAAGGAGTGATGGGGCCGGATGCCATGATCTTAGTTTTTTTGATGTTGAGCTTCAAGCCCACTTTTGCGCTCTCCTCTTTTACCCTGAGCAAGAGGCTCTTTAGGTCCTCTTCACTTTCTGCCATTAGAGTGGTATCGTCTGCATATCTGAGGTTGTTGATCTTTTCCCCAGCAATCTTAATTCCCGCTTGTGATTCATCCAGGCCAGCATTTCGCATGATGTACTCTGCATATATATTAAATAAGCAAGGCGACAATATACATCCTTGTCGTACTCCTTTTCCTATGCTAAACCAATCAGTTGTTCCATATCCGGTTCTAACTGTCGCTTCTTGGCCCTTATACAGGTTTCTCAAGAGACATGTGAGGTGGTCTGGTACTCCCATCTCTTTAAGGACCTGCCATAGTTTGTTGTGATCCACACAGTCAAAAGCTTTAGCATAGTCAATGAAGCAGAAGTAGATATTTTTCTGGTACTCTCTTGCTTTCTCCATAATCCAGCGAATGTTGGCAATTTGATCTCTAGTTCCTCTACCTCTTCGAAACCCAGCTTGTACTTCTGGTAGTTCTCTATCCACGTACTGTTGAAGCCTAGCTTGTAGGATCTTGAGCATGACCTTGCTAGCGTGTGATATGAGTGCAATTGTGCGATAGTTTGAACATTCCTTGGCATTGCCCTTCTTTGGGATTGGAATGTATACTGACCTTTTCCAATCCTGTGGCCACTGTTGCGTTTTCCAAATTTGCTGGCAAATGGAGTGCAGAACTTTAACAGCATCCTCTTCTAAGACTTTGAATAGCTCAGCTGGGATACCATCACCTCCACTAGCTTTGTTGTTAGTAATGCTTTCTAAGGCCCATTTAACTTCACATTCCAGGATGTCTGGCTCGAGGTCAGTGATTATACCGTCGTGGTTGTCAAGGACATCGAGGTCTTTCTTGTATAGTTCTTCTGTGTATTCTTGCCATCTTTTCCTAATCTCTTCTGCTTCTGTTATCCTTTATCATGGCCATCTTTGCATGGAACGCTCCCTTGATTTCTCCAATTTTCTTGAAGCGATCTCTAGTCCTTCCCATTCTATTGTTTTCCTCTATTACTTTGCATTGTTCATTCAGGAAGGCCTCCTTATCTCTCCTTGCTGTTCTCCGGAAATCTGCATTCAGTTGGGTAAATCTTTCCTTTTCGCCTTTGCCTTTTGCTTTCCTTCTTTCCTCTGCTATTTGTAAAGCCTCATCAGACAGCCACTTTGCTTTCTTGCATTTCTTTTTCTTTGGAATGGTGGTGATTGCTGCCTCTTGTACTCGTTGCTGTAATGTAATTTATGTAATGTACATTACATAAATAAATTACATGACATAAATAAACAGCTCCTGTAATGTTGCTCGGCACATTACTTGTGGCAAAGGAAGACCAGGGAAGCCAAACTGGTTGAAATCAGAAGGGTTGCTAACTCTGCAGGGGGTGCCCAAAGATTAAGGAATCCACTTCCTCAGGTTGGGGAATTAGCCAGAGGGGTCTCGCTGTCCCTCTAGGAAGGCTGTGTAAATCCAGTGAGTGGTGGCAGCGACTGAGGAAAGGAAATAGTCCCACCAGGCAGGGTGGGCAGGCAAAAAGAGGGGCTTGCGAGCCACTGAATGGCTGCTCAGTCTCCTAGGGCTGAGGACGGGTCCCCGTTTCACCACAGAGAGCATAAAGGCTGAGGCTTTCCTCTTATCTTGCCTCCAGGCTCTGGGATCGAGAGGTTTAGTGCCTCTGAACTTGGAGGTTCCCCTCAGTCACCACAGCTCATAGCCACTGATAGACTTATCTTCCATAAAATTGTTTTATCCCATTTTAAAGCTGTTTATTCTTGTGGCCATCACGAAATCCTCTGGCAGTGAATTCCACATTTCAATCACTCTCTCTGTAAAGTAGTATTTCCTTTTGTCCATCCTGAACCTACTGCCCATCAATTTCATTGGATGTCCTCGAGTTCTAGTATTTTGAGAGAGGGAGAAAAATTTCTCTTTGTCTACTCTCCCCAACCCATATATAATATGTCCCCCTCTTAGTCATCTCTTTCCTAAACTGCAAAGTCCCAGACTCTTTAGCCTTCCCTCACAGGGAAGGGGCTCCAACCCTCCTATTCATCTTGGTTGCCTTCCTCTGCAGTTTTTCCAGCTCTGCGATGCTCTGTTGGAGAAAATATGGTGACCAGAACTGTACACAGTATTCAAAATGAGGCTGCACCATAGACCTCTACAAGGGCATTACAATATTGCAAGATAATTCTGGAAAAACACGACCCAATCAGTAAACAAGTATAAAGACAACAGTCGTGAGAGTCTGACCCACAAATCAAACAGTCATTAGACTTATAAAGAATGCTATCTGAAGCACTACAACATGATAAACAAATCATAAGAAAATCCTTGAACCAAGGTACATAATCAACGTTGTCTCCGGATTATATAACAACGTTTCAAAAAATGGATCTTCTTCAGGAGATATTCTGTAGTGTACAAAAATACAATTTTTTAGAATACATGCTACACCAATAACAAGAGACAATACAAAATCTAGTGCTATCTTACATAATGGTGCAAAAGCTCTCTGTTTATCTAAGTGCTAGACAACGTCTTAAGAAATCTGTAATATAGTAAGTTCCCTTTGTTATGAAAACATAAAAGATATTTCACATTACCAAAAGCTTTTTGCTTTCTCACAAGTCCACCACATGTGATAAAAAGAGCCCTCCCCTTTTTTACATTTCCAACACTTATTTGACATATTAGTATTCATGTTAGCAATTTTTTTCGGTGTCATGTACCACCTATACATCATTTAAAACAATTTTCTTTAAAATTATTACATGTTGATATTTTCAATGCATGTTTCCATAGGTACTCCCAAGAATCTATTGTTACTTCTGTATTCATGTTTATCGCCCACTTTATCATTTGCTCTTTAACCGTCTCTTCTTCTGTATACCACTTTAACAACACTTTATAGATCTTTGAAATACATTTCTTATCACCCTCAAACCAGGCAACCTCAATCTCATTATTTTTTCCCTAAACCCATTATATCTTTTTTATATAATTCACTAATTTGTCTATATTCAAACCACCCATATTTGAACGCTGTTTCTTCTTCAATTTTTAACACAAACAAATTTCCCTCTTTTTAAACATATCTTTGTACTGTATCCAATCTTCCCCTTTGAATCTCGAATGTGGCTTTATTACCTCTGCTGGCACAATCCATAACGGCCTCTCATCAGATAAAAATCTCTTGTATTTTAACCATATGTCCAAAAGTACTCTTCTTATCACATGGTGTTTGAAAAAACCATCTATCTTCGACTTTTCATACCATAAATAAGCATGCCATCCAAATCTGCAATCATGTCCCTCTAACGCTAACAGTTTTTTATTTTCCAGGGTAACCCACTGTCTCAACCAAGTTAGACATGCCGCATCATGGTATAATCTAAAGTTCGGTAGTTTTAATCCTCCTCTCTCCCTGGCATCACAGAGAATTTTCATTTTTATTCTTGGTTTTTTTCCACCCCAGACAAACTTTGAGATTTATTTTTGCCATGCCATCCAGTATTTTCCCATCCAATAATTTTCCTTCTTAATGGAATTGTTTGGAATAAAAACATCAAACGTGGTAAGATATTAATTTTAACTACTGAGATTCTTCCCAGCAACGATAAATTCAATTTATTCCATTTCTCAATATCTTGTCTCAATTTAGACCAAAGTTCCTCATAGTTATTTTATACAACTCTATCCTCTTCATTGTCAATTCTACTCCCAAGTATCTGGTTTTGTTTACCACCTCACATTTCATTATTTGCTGCAGTTCTTGTTTTTCTTCTCCTTTCATATTTTTACACATTATTTTCGATTTCTCTTTGTTAATATAAAACCCTGCTAACTCTCCAAAGTCTGTTATTGTCTTTAGAACCAGTGGTATCTTCTGTATCGGCTCTTCAATTATAAACATTACGTCATCTGCAAATGCTCTGTATTTATATGAGAAGCCTTTACTTGTTAGGCCCGAAATCTCGTTATCTTCCTTAATCCTTTTCAGCATTACTTCTAAAATCCATATGAATAATAATGGAGATAAGGGGCAACCTTGTCTTGTTCCTTTCTGCACTTTAAAATATTCTGTAACTTCCGCATTAATTACCAATGCCACATTTTGTTCCTTGTATATTGCTGCAATCATGTTCATAAATTTCTCACCCACATTTGCTCTTGCAAATACTCCAAACATAAAATCCCAGTGAGATTGTAGCTTCTCTCCATTTTTCTGGAATCCTTTTAGTCTCTCTAATGTCATTCATTAAAAGTTCAAAAATTGGGGTCAGCTCTTCTTTTATTTTCTTATAAAATTTAACTGTAAATCCATCCGGTCCTGGAGCCTTCCCCAACTTTGCTTCTTGTATTGTTTTATCAATTTCTTCCCTGGTAATCACACTATTTAGTATTTCTTTAAATTTCTCTGGTGCTTTTTCTATGTTCACTTTCTCCAAATATTCATTTAATTTACTTTTGTCCACATTCTTTTTCGCAAAAAGATTTGCATAATATTTTTAAAAAGCTCTCTTGATTCCATCTACAATCTTGGTTATATTATTTCTTTCCTCCTTCTTTCCTCCATGCCAAATATTTTCCTGGCTTATTTGCCTCTTCAAAAGATTTTTGTTGCAGTTTCTTCAAATTCCAATAAAGTTCTTGGTTTAATATTGCATTTAACTGTTCTTGTAAAATTTGTATTTTTCTTATTTTCTTTTTTCCTGGTTTCTTCTTTAGTTCTGCCTCCTGTTCCTTAATTTCCTCCATAATCTTGTTTTGCCGCTCCAACCTCCTTTTCTTCTCTTTGCTATTTAATGATATCAAAAGACCTCTAATTACAGCTTTATATGTGTCCCAGACTACTTGAATTGGCATCCCTTGCGTTCTATTTGTTTGAAAGAACTGTTTAGTCTCTTTATTTATCCTCTCTACGTTCTCTCTTTGGTCTAATAAATCTTCATTTATTCTCCATCTTGGCTTTTTTCTCTCCCCTTTCAGCACCCATAATATTGGATTGTGGTCAGAATTATGTCTTGGTATGATTTCAATTGACAGTCCTTAGAAGTAAATCTTCTTCATTTATTCTCCATCTTGGCTTTTTTCTCTCCCCTTTCAGCACCCATAATATTGGATTGTGATCAGAATTATGTCTTGGTATGATTTCAATTGATTTAGTCTTTAAAACTAAATCTCCTGTCGCCCATATCATGTCAATTCTTGAGTAAAATGTAAAATCCCTGATCCCAGGGTTCCATTTTCTCCATACGTCTTCCACCTTTTCTTGTTCTACCATTTAAAAAAAAAAACACCTTTGGTAATTTTCCACTTTTTTGATCCATCTTTTGAGATTTTCTATCTAATTTTTAATTTACTGTCCCATTGAAGTCGCCCGCTATTATAGTCTGTTCATATGCGACTTGATCTAAGTCCTGTATCAAATCCTTAAAAAAAGTTCTTTTGCTCCATTCGGTGCATAAACATTCACCAACAACATTTTTTTCTCCTGCACTTTAAGTTCAATAGCTATATATCTTCCTTCTTTCTCTTTAAAAATCTCTTGGTTCCAATTCTTTCTTTGCATATATAACAGTCCCTCTTTTCTTTTTTTGTTGCCAATGAATAAAACTCTTCTCCTAATTGCTTGGCCACCAAATATTTACTATCCTGTTTTCTAATATGTGTTCCCTGAAGGCAAATGACATTGCATTTTTGTTTCCCCAACCAATGTCTCATAATTTTCCTCTTGTAGGGTGAATTTAGTCCATTTACATTCCATGAAAATTTTTTGTAATCCATCATCTTGTTTTATTATTACTTTTCTCCAAAGTCTTTATCAAATTCGTTATCCATTACAAATGGGACAGTATATTGCTTTTTAAAGATGAGTTCACACATTCTTTTAGTAACCAACTGCACAATCATATCTCTGGGTTGCCACTGCTGAATTTACTCTATAAATCAAGTCAAAATTAAGTTCTGTTTCATCCACATCATCTTTAAGGTATTCCCTAATAGCTTCAATCACTTTTGTTCTTATCTTGTCATCCAATTGCTCTTCAATTCCTCTTAGCCTCAGATGTGTTTGCATGGCTCTGCAACTCACCACTGCATCCAACGTCTTATACTCTCTTGACAGTGTCTCCACCTTTTGATTAACATCTTGCGTTTTTTGACTAACCTCTTGCATTTTTTGGTCCATCTCTGTTGTTTTCTGTGCCAAACTTTGGAACTCTTTTTTGAGATCTCCCACTTCCTTTTCCAATTTAACTCCCATTTCTCCTACTTTTTTCAGCTCTGCTACTTCTGACACCAATAATTCCTTCATCTGCTTTCCCATTTCTTGGATTGCATCTGTCATTCGCTGCTCCATTGCTTCCATTGCAGCCTGTAGTTCTTTTTCTTTTTCTGAAGCCATTGCCGGTGTTGAAAATGACGCAGCTCTCTGTCTCAATCTCGGCTCTGTTTTTGCACTTCAAAGCAGGACTCCACTCAGCTCATTCAATAGCTTTAACTGTGATTAGTCGAATCACCGTTGTTTCGCTTCACCAAATTGTCCCAAAGAATCACAATTTAAATTTAAAAATTAGTCCTCCACAAAATGGCGGGCGAACTTTCTCTATGGTTTCTCTATGACTCTTTTTGCCCACTTCCTGTCCTTCAGATAATAGGTACCTTCCTCAGACTTGACCTTTTGTTCCTTCCTGTGTTACTTATTATTATGTCCTCCACTTCCGGTTGTTCGCACTTCTGCTGCTCCATTTGGTCCTTATCGCCTTCTGTAGTTTCCGGTCCATCGCTTGTCCTCTGATCTTCTTCCGGTCCTTCTTCTACTGCCCGGTGACGTCTCCTGGTCCCTGCTGCAACTCGTTTTTTTTAAAAAAGTTTTTTTAATTGTTTGTTTAAATTGTTACATTGAGTGTTTATATTTATTTACATTTTCTCCCCTTCCTCACTCCCTCTCTCCCTCTTTTTTAGTCATAGTCTCTTCCCCACATCCAAGGGCACAGAGTCTTAATCTTCCACTGAATGTCCTTCCTTCTTTCATTCCACATCCAGTCTAGATTCTTCCCCACAGCCAAGGGCACAGAGTCTTAATCTTCCACTGAATGTCCTTCCTTCTTTCATTCCGCATCCAGTCTAGATAGATCTTCCATCTGGTCTTGATTTCCGTGGATTTTTCTTCCCATGTTATTCCCTTGTTGATTGTTTCCACGATGTCTGACTGTATAAAATCAAACAAATAGTTGTGCCAGATTTCTATTGTCCATTTACTTTTGTCTTTCCAACCCAGAGCGATAACTGCCTCTCCTGCCAGTATCATAGCCTTAACTAGATTTTGAGTTTTCTTATCCAACAACGGGCTTCCTATTGTGCTTAACAGCATTAGGTTAAAGTTTCTGCACATTCCCACCACATGCCTTTAGACTGTTTACAATGCCAGCACAAAGAACTCAGTCCTGGGATCATATTAGCTAGCTGTGCTGGTGTCTTATACCATTTTGTGAGGAATTTGTATTCCAGTTCTTTAAATTTGGTTACTTTAATCTCTTCAATTCCTTTCATAATTTTATCAACCGTCCTCTCTGTTATCTGACCTTCATGACTCCATCTCTTTTGTAGATATTGTTATTTTATTTTTATTTGTTAGTATCTTTCTATATATTTTTCCTACTAGACCCTTTTTTGCTTAGCCATTTCTTTGTATATTTCTTCCATTGGTGCATCTATCCAGAGGTCTTCC
>NW_015164383.1:0-5739 GCF_001447785.1 Gekko japonicus | reverse complement strand
TCCACTCTTTTAATACTCTGTTCCATTGTTCAATATTTTTTTCATCGATCCCAGTGGCAATGTTTGGAATAGGTACGTTAACTTTGGTACCCAGAACATTTTAACACTTCTTATTCTAGATGATATCCCTAGTGTTTTATATTTCCATCTTTTCATGTCCCTCTCTATTTTTTCCATATTTTTTCATAATTATCTTTTATCATTTTGTCAATATTTGTTTTGCAAAACTATGCCTAAGTATTTACATTTCTTAACACCCAGTCCTATGTTCATGCTCCTATTTATCTCCTGCCTTTCTTCTCTATTTACATTAAGATATATGATTTCTGATTTTGCCATTTTAACTCCTAGCCCTGAACACTTTTCAAAGTCTTCTAGGATAATCTTAACCTCTTTAACTCCTTCCTTAGGGTTTGTCATGATTACTATGATATCATCAGCAAATAAATTGAGCTACATTTCTTCATTGCCTATCTTATAACCTTCTATTCTTTCTGAATTTCTAATCCGTTCCGCTAATTGTTCTGTTGCTATTATGAATATAAGTGGAGATAGTGGGCATCCTTGTCTTACTCCTCCTTATATGGGAAATGCTTGTGAGTGTTCATTGTTTACTCTTACTTTCACATTCCCTCCTTTATATATCTCCTGAATTGCCTGTAAGAACCCTTTCCCTATCCCTATTTTCTTCATTATTTGCCATAAATATTCATGTGAAAGTGTCAAAGGCTTTATACACATCCAATTTTAGTAGTCCTATTTTCTTTTGTTGGCCATGGTATAAGACGTTTAGAATGTTTCTAATGGGGTGTGCTATATTTCTACCTTTAATGAACCCATATTGATCCCCTTTTATGATTGTCGGAATGACTTTCTTTAGTCTATTTGCCAGTATTTTGGCAAAGATCTTGTAATCTTGGTTTATGAGGCTTATAGGTCTGTACGAACCTACTTCTTCTGGATCTTTCTGAGGTTTTAGAATCAATATTATTTCTGTTTCCCTCCATGTATCAGGGACCTTCTTCCCTTTCAAAACTTATTTAAATACTACCTGCAATTCGGGTGTTATATTCTCTATCATTTCTTTGTAGAATTCACCTGTAAAACCATCTAGCCCTGGCGATTTGCCTTTTTAAAGTTCTTTTATCATGTCTCTTATTTCCTGAACTGTAATCTCACCCTCTAATACATCTTTCCCTTCTTTTTCCAAGGGTAGACTAGTTGTCTCCTGAAACTCTATTGTGGTTTTTTCTGATATAAGTTTTTATAAAAGTTCTCAAAAGCCTTAGTAATTTCCTTGGGACTTTGTGTTGTGTTATTGTTAATTTTTATAGATTTAACCATCTGTTTTGCTTTTTTAATCTTGCCTTCTTTAATCTTACCTTCTTTAAATATTAATATTGAAGCAGGATACCCCCTTGAGAATTTCACATTATTTTCATATAATTTTTGCCCATAGGGTCTCATTTGGTTTCTCTTCTTAATAGTTTCTTGGGAAAAATCTTCTCTAATCCAGACCTTTCTCCCTCTGAGGTTCAGGTCCTTCTTCTTTTTTAGGGTCTTAAATACTTCCTGCTGTAGCTTTTCTCTTGTGAATTTAATTATAACGTCCCTTGGGGCACCTCCTTCCTTTCTCCTTTGCAGTCTATGGGCTCTTTCAATGTCTTGGGGTTGGACCTTAACTCCATTTTCTTCAATCCATGCTCTAAGAGTTTCTTCCAGGAGCTTATTATTTATTTCTTCTGAGATCCCTGCAAATATGAGGTTTGCTCATCTGTTCCTGTCTGATAACTCCGTAAATTGGGTATTTAACTGATTAATCCTCTGTTTTTTGTAGCAAGTTCAGAAGCTGCAATCGCCCTCTGTTTTGTTTCTTTAACCTCGACTGCTAGTTCTGACACTGCATCTTTTATTGTCTTAATTTCAGTTTTTATCTGCTCCTGAGAAGCCATCATCAAGTTCTGGAATGCTGCTATCTGTTCTGAGACCTCTTTCAATTTTTTTGCCATAATAACAGCTATTTTCCGGTGAAGTAGATAAGGGCTGGGAGATTGGCCTGGGTGTTACCTCCCTAATGCAGTAATAAATAATTGCTATCTTACCCTCTGAAGCTTCAGAGTGGAATTCCTTGTGTTCACCAGATGTTCCTATGTTGATTTCTTCTTTTAGTTGACCTTGAGGACGGTCTAAACATGTTCTTTTTGAGCTTTTAAGTTAATTATTCTAAGGAGAGGTCGGACAAGCAACCGGCTTCCTCAGCGCATGCGTGCAACTCCTGCCCTGCTGCAACTCGTTATTCCCTCCCTCTACCTCCAGGACCTCTGGCTCTGCCCCATCCACTCTTATGCGCTTGTTTGGGCAAACATTTTGCTTCTCTTTACCCTTAGACCGACCCTCTTCTCACGATCAGACGCGTAAGTTTCTATGCGTTATTTTATCTCCACACCACAGGAATGCACAGCAAAGTTTTAAAGTCTGTTTTTTGGCTTTAAAAAGCCTCTCTTTTTTGCGGTTTTTGCTCTCCAGACTTTCACCATGAACCTATGCTTCCCAAGTTAAGTTCAATCACGCTCCCAAACGTCTCTCAGTAAGCAAATTTCAGTTCGTTACCTTGTTTGTTTATTCAGGTCTTCGCACTGTTTCACTCCATTCAGATCTCATCCCTTCTGTCTGTGAAATCAGGTAATGGCAATTTTAAGCTGAATGCTCAGCCCGGTAGGCTCCTGTAGCGATCTTTGCTGCACCCTCTTCATGAGAGGAGATCAAAGTGCAAAACCAAGTCTCCTCCGAGGCTTGATCGCGCCGATCTCAACTCTCTCTCGGGTTTCGATGCTTGCTTGACTCACCCCCAGCCTGGGGGAGGTTATGCTGGGCTATAAATCAGCCCAAACTGTCAAAAGGAGCCCCCGTCCGCCCTGCTTAATCACAGAAGGCATCAAATCGCCATTTCCCCCTGACCGGAAGCCCATCGAACCTTTTCTTTTGCTGCCTGCACTAAACTGTTCCGTTCATATTCATAATGTATAGTCACATCTACCACCAGTGCCCTCCCATCTCTGACTAAGACCAAGTCCGGCTTCCTAAGAAAATTTCCTTTATTCCTCACATGTGGTTCGTGGTCGATCTTCCACCCCAAGGCTTTCGCTTCATCCACCAATAACGCACAGATCCTATTGTGCCAATATATCCTCATTTTCTGCATACTTGGGCATTGTCCCAAAATATGCGACACTGCCTCTACCCTGGCATCACAATACCTACAATTCCTAGGTCCTTCCTGAGCACCTCTTGTTACAAACTCCCTAGTAGGGATAACATTTGCCCTTATCTTAAGTGCGGTTATAAAATCCCTACTAGAGAACCCCCTACTATCACTTAACCAAGCATTACTAATACCATCATCCCTAAACAACTGGACACCCTTGCCTTGACAGACCAAGGATGTCCACCGCTCAAATTCCACCTCACAATAGTCCCAAAGACCAAAACCCAAACTTTCCGAATCCTTTAAGACTTCTATCTTATTTTCAAAAATATTTGGGATGGCATCCGCAGCTCCTCCCACCTTCAGCTATACGTCAAACTTCTCCTGTAACCCTCCCTTAATACAGACATTTCTAATTGTGTCATCCTCTGATTGCGCTATTCTCCACATCCTTCTCATTTGAAGTACTGGAACCAATTTCTCTAGGCATGGAATGCCAAGGCCACCGTCACTATTCCTAGTATATAAAATACTATTAGTTATACATCTTGGCAGATGCAACCATTTCTTTACTGCACTTCTAATTAAATCATCCACAGGGCCCAAGCAAGCAGATGTTGCATCACTCAGGTCAGCCAGATATAATAGCCTCGGCAGGATATAATGAGTAAGGAGTTCGATCTTTTGCACAGGCTTAAGTGGCGCCGGATTGACTTTCGCCAACCAGGATTCCACTGTAGTTAGTGACTTGATCTTACACACTCCCCTCCATGGATCCAGGTTGGCTCCCAGATACCATGCCTCACTGCCGGGTGGGATCATATGGCGAGTTTCTCCTGCCACTGACCAGTCCTCACAGTCGTTAATACAATAGGAATCTTTGCTTGGAGATATAAAAAAGCCATGACATTTTTTTGCTTGGATCTTAAGACCAGATAAGGAACAAAAAGCCTCCACTATACTTAACAACTGGGCCATATGCTTCCAATCACTACTCAATATTGCGAGATCATCGGCAAATGCTAATGTTGTTATCTTACTTTTTCCAAATTTAAAACCCCCTTCACTTCTTTCTAATTCAGACACTAACGGATCTACCGCAATATTAAAAAACAATGGGGATAAAGGATCCCCCTGCTTTACCCCCGTACAAAAACGAATAGAAGCCGTCTCACCCTCTTTATTCCTAATTCTGGTACATGCACCTCTCATGGAATTCATAATCAACTCCACTACATGAGCATCCAGCCCCCACTCCTGGAGTACCCACCTAATGTGTTCATGCGACACCGAGTCAAACGCCTTAGCTATATCAACAAGCACTATTCCTAGATTTTTTCCTATTGTCCTTTGCAGACTTCATCACCATTTTTATCACCTCAATATTTTCAGCACAACCGGTAGCCGCTGTAAAGCCTTTTTGCCTAAGATTAATTGGACAAGCCTGCTGGAGCCTGCCAACCATCAAACAAATGCAACACCACAGAACTAATTGTTATAGGTCTCCAATTCCCAATATCCTTCAAATGATCCTCCTCCTCTACCTTCGGAATAAGCACCGACCGATATTGTTTTACTGCTTTTGGGATATACCCCAATATCCTCCACAAATTGAACAGGCAAGCCAATCTCCTTCCTCCAGGATCCATTCTTTTAAGATCTTGTACCCTAATGCCATCCGGCCCAGCCGCTGATTTCTCTCTAAGCTTACCTATCTCTGACCAAACCTCATCACCATCCACTAAATCATAAAAGGGATCATTGATAGCCATACTAAACGATTTAAACTGGCCTAACCCCCCAAACTCCAATTGAGATTCCAATTTTTGTTTATAAACCTTTTCCACTTCCTTAATTGGGAGATCACACTCATGATCAACTTTACTCTCCAGTATCATCGATACCACCTTTGACTTATCCTTCTTATAGAACTACTACAATAAGATGACGAGGCATTTGGCTAGTTGAATAGTGAGGCGGAAGCCTCAATTCCGGGTTAATGACATAGGTCAGATGCCTATGGCCCATCCATACAATTAACGACCAATCCGTACATCCATAGTGACATTGTGCATGGCTGTGATGTTAAGAAAAAAACAGGGAAAAAGAAGATTGTTAAAGAATTACAGTTGCTGAAAGAGCAACTGAATGTGACATTGAATCAAGAACTCTATTGGAATTTTAAAAAATTACAACAAAAATCCTTTGAAGGTGCAAATAAACTGGGAAAATATCTAGCTTGGCAATTAAAGAACAGACAAGAGAAAAGAATGATAACCAAAATAATACAAGACGGAAAAGAATTTGTTGACCCTAATGGAATAAAAAGAAGTTTCTTCAAGTATTATGCAAAACTTTTCCAAGGGTCTAAAGCTGATCTTGAGAAGATTAAAAAATATTTAAATGAAGTATCACTGCCTAAAGTAAAAAGCGAATTCAAGGAAATATTGAATGGTCAGATTCAAAAAGAAGAAGTGAAGAAGGCAATAGATGAAGCAAAGTTTTTTTTTTAAAAAATAAATTTTATTAACATT
>NW_015164382.1:41782-43429 GCF_001447785.1 Gekko japonicus | reverse complement strand
TCTTTTTCTACGAAATGACTCCTGGTTAACAGTAAGACTTTTTGGAGGATATTAATGCATAGGGCCGTCAGAAGTGACTTGACAGTAGTTAACACCCACACATACTGTCATGCATTGCCTGACGGACCCTGAAAGCCTGCCGCCGCCAATGGATACCGTTTTCCAATAATGTCTCCTTCCTCGTTCAAATCACTGCCAAGCCCTTCCAACATCATTCCAGACTGTCGGCACCTGTCTGCCCTCCTGATTTGTTAACCTCAATATCTTGGTTCGTATCTTTAGACCGTAAGCTCCTCAGCAAAGGTAGTCTGACAGGATTTGCTCTTTGCTCACCTCTGCTTGCTGGGAAGAAACTAAAACCACACTGAAAAACAAACGGAATCATGCATACTCGGCATCAGTCTGAGTTAGGCTCCAACATACAATAACAAGTGCTGTCTGAGGAAAAACTAAGAGTTTATACTATTGGCTGGCACAATACATCTGTTTTCCGAGATTCAGCTTCTCGGAGACTTTGGATTTAAAGGTAACATAGAGGAGAGGGTAGGGAGGAAATAATCTAGGGAGAAAAGAGACTATAAGGAGGGAGAAATTGAATGGATGCGCGAGACCATCTGAAGTCCTAACGTTTGCTCTTTTGGCTTTCTGAGCAAACAGGGCCTACACTTTCCCCAACGTTTATCCCCTACAAGGATTATAATTAACAATGATTAAAAAATCACTCTGATTTTAGGGTGCCAAATTCTAGTTTGATACCAAGTTAGCTGGAATTCGCATCTTCAAAAACAGCCAAACACTGGTTGCCAACCTATGGTTTTAGGATTTATTCTCCCATGCCACACGCAATTTAACTTTTAGGAATGGTAATTCTCCCCCCGCCCCGTATCATGCCTTTTCTTTGCACAGCCTTGGGGAGCAGATTCTTTGAAAGGGGAGAAGCTGTGTGGTTCAGTGGTAGACCATCTGCTTGGCATGCAGAAGGTCCCAGGTTCAGTCCCCGGTATCTCCAGCCAGTTTGGTGTAGTTAAGACTCTAACCTGGGAGAACCGGGTTTGATTCCCCACCCCTCCACATACAGCTGCTTTGTGACCTTGGGTCAGCCACAGTTTTTGCAGAGCTGTTCTCTCAAGAGCAGTTCTCTGGGAGCTCTCTCAGCCCCACCTACCTCACAGGGTGTCTGTTGTGAGGAGGGGAACGGAAAAAAGATTGTAAGCCACTCTGGGTGAAGGTCACGGTATAAATCCAACTCTCCTCCTCCTCTTCTAGAATCATGTGACATGAAAGACCTGTACGTAAGACCCTGGAGAGCTGCTGCCAGTCTGAGTAGACAGTGCTGACATTGAGGCACCAAGGGTCTGATTCAGTATAAGGCCAGCTTCATGTGTTCATGTGCGGAAGGTCTCTTGAGAGGAAGCATATCAGTTCCAGAGGTCATTTCGGGGGGGATCGCGGGGGATCGCAGTTCCCCCGGGTGAGGTATGGGGGGCAAGGCACATGACCAAGCCCTGCCCCCTGCTTCCGGCCGCCCTGCTTCCGGCCCTCATTCAGCCAGGAGGAGGCAGGAGAAGAGGGAGGGTAAGTTGCTTCCTCCCTGCCTCTCCCCACCCCTGCCTGCCTGGGGCCAGGGAGGGCCTTCGCGGGGCTTCC
>NW_015164382.1:16991-41746 GCF_001447785.1 Gekko japonicus | reverse complement strand
TCTCTACAGCAAACCAGAAATTCTAGAAGAATGTTTGAGTCCAGTGGCACCTTTGAGACCAACAAACTTTTATTCGAAGTGTAAGCTTTCATGTGCAAAACACACTTCTTCAGACAAAACTGGAATAAAATCTCAAAACCTAGTTCTGGGGGGAAAGACGGTGGGGGTAAGCCGTTAGGAGAGGCCACTCAGAGACCCGATGTATAAACAGAGGAGGGGGGTCAAACATGTGGCCTGGGGGGCGGATAAGGCCCCCCCCCAGGGCTTCTATCAGGCCCGCAGTGGAACTAGCTGTCTTCTGCTTTTTCTTCCAGTTCTGCTGCTGCTGCTGCGTCATCATAGGTTTGCGGCTTACAGATACACACCTGAACAGCATACTCAAGATTGCAACAGCACAGACATTTTGATGCAATAATTCAGAGCAAGAGGTGTCAGTTATCAGACACTGTTAAAGAAACAAAATATTGCAAGAGTGCTAAGTTAAAAAAAAGTTTGTGTCCTTTATAAAGTTTATATCTCCGCTACCTGTCATAACATTTTATGACACACATGGCCCGGCCCAATAAGGTCTCATTTATGTCAAATCCGGCCCTCATAACAAATGAGTTCAACACCCCTGTTCCTCAGCAAACATCTTCTTGCTAACTTGGATCACTGAGCGGTCACTGTGTTTCTTCCTGCACAGCAGGAGATCCAGCTCAGATAATAACTCAGATTCTATTTTTACGCAACCTTAGAGCCCAACGAGATTTTCGGGGAATAAGCTTTCAAGAGTCAAAGTTCCCTTTGTCAGATATCTGACAAAGGGATTTTGACTCTCAAAAGTTTATAGTCTGAAAATCTCGTTGGTCTCTAAATTGCTCCCGGACTTCAATTTAACTGCCCGAAATTCGTCTCCAAGATCCTAGCGAACTAGCTGTTCTGTTGCAGACCGATTCGGCTACCCTCTAAAACTATTTTTACGCACATCACTTTATCATCAGAGATGTGTCAAGAATCTCTGATGATCTTGCCAGAGGTCCCCCAAGTCAGTTTCAGTCTTATATTCACCCCAGAATACATACAAAACCGAGGGACTGGGGATCTCTCTGTGGATCACTGGCCAATTGCTAGTAGCGTTGTACAGCCGTACTGGCTGATGCAAAATCCAAAATCGCAAACCCATCTCATGTGTGATAGATTCAGGTGGGTAGCCCTGTTGGTCTGAAGCAGCAGAACAAAATTTGAGTCCAGTGGCACCTTTAAAACCAACAAAGTTTTATTCTGGGTATAAGCCAGGGGTGGTCAAACTTTGGCTTGGGAGCAACACGCGGCTCTTTCATGAGTATTGTGTGGCTCCCAGCAGGGCGGCTGGGGAAGTGAAGGGGGGGCATGCTTTTCTTTCCTTCCTCCCTCCGTCGTTTGTTTTCTTTGTTTCTCTCTCTTTCTCTCTTTCTTTCCACCTCTTTCATTCTTTCCACCTCTCTCTCTCTCTCTCTGACAAATAAATATCATTAGCAAACAAATAAATATCATTATCAATTTCTGTTTTTACTTATTTTTGTTTTTGTTTTTATTTTTTTATTTATTTTATTTCATTTATACCCCGCCCTCCCCGCACGCGGGCTCAGGGCGGCTTACAACCCCAAGGTGAAATACACCGCAGTTAAAAACAATTAAGGCACACAGTGCAATAAAATACAGTTAAAACACTTTAAACACAGTGGGTAACTCCCACGGATCCATCGCGACTAACTAATGGCAGTCTCATTTAATGTTAGGTAAAGGTAAAGGTTTCCCTCGCCCGAAAGCCAGTCGAATCCGACTCTAGGGTTGCGGTGCTCATCTCCGTTTCAAAGCCGAAGAGCCAGCGCTGTTCCGAAGACATTTCCGTGGTCATGTGGCCGGCATGACTAAACACCAAGGCTCAAGGAACGCTGTTACCTTCCCACTGGAGTGGTACCTATTGATCTACTTGCAATTTCTTGCTTTCGAACTGCTAGGATGGCAGGAGCTGGAACCAGAGACGGGCGCTCACTCCATCACGCGGCAACTCGGGTCTCGAACCGCTGAACTACCGACCTTCCAGCCTGCAGTTCAGCATCTTAACCACTGAGCCACCTCAGCTCTGCATTTAATATTAATAAAAAGGATATTTGCATATTTTAAAATAAAAGCGTGTGTGTAAAATTTGTTCATGTCTTGCGGCTCTCAAACAGCTGACGTTCATTCTGTATGGCAAGTTTGGCCACCCCTGGTATAAGCTTTTGTGTGCTTGCACACTTCCTCAGATATCTGAAGAAGTGTACATGCACAAGAAAGCTTCTACCCAGAATAAAACTTTGTTGGTCTTAAAGGTACCAGTGGACACAAACCATGGTGTGTGTGTGTGTGTGTGTGTAAAGTGCCATAAAGGTAAAGGTAAAGGTTCCCTTGCTCGAAAGCCTGTCGAATCCGACTCTAGGGTTGCGGTGCTCATCTCCGTTTCCAAGCCGAAGAGCCAGCGCTGTCCGAAGACGTTTCCGTGGTCATGTGGCCGGCATGACTCAACACCAAGGCGTACGGAACGCTGTTACCTTCCCACCGAAGCGATACCTATTTATCTACTTGCAATCGCAGCCAATTTATGGTGACGCCTGAAGGGTTTTCATGGCGAGAGATTAACAGAAGTGGTTTTCCATTGCCTTCTTTTGCACAGTAACCCCGAAGACCCTTGGTGGCCTCCCATACAAATTCAAACCAGGGCTGACCCTGCTTAGCTTCTGAGATCTGATGAGATCAGGCTAGCCTGGGCCATCCAGTTCAGGGACGTCACAGCTTTTATTATTTTTAACAATAACGTCACATGATTGGGGGGCACTTGCCAACCGTGACTGACCGCGGCAGGCACTTGGTGCGATTCGGCAAGATTCTTCGCGTATCGTCAAGCAAGAGGGAACACTACGGGTCACTCAATGCTGATTGGTTATGCCGTTAACCGTTAAAAGAGGTTCAAGGTCTGGCTAGTAAAGGGAAAGGGTCTGTAAAGAGGAGGTATTCGCACAACTCTGGGGTATACGTAGTTTGGTGTAGTGGTTCAGTGTGCGGAGACTCTAATCTGGGAGAACTGGTTTTGATTCCCCACTCCTCCACTTGCACCTGCTGGATGACCTTGGGCAAGCCATAGTTCTGTCAGAGCTGTTCTTGAGGAGGAGGGGGGAGGAGGGATTGGATTTATACCCTGCCCTTCACTACCCAAAGGAGTCTCAGAGTGGTTTACGACCTCCTTTCCCTCCCCCTCCCCACAACAGGCACCCTGTGAGGCAGGTGGGGCTGAGAGAGCTCTGAGAGAAACTGCTCTTTTTTAAGAACAGCTGTGCCAGAACTATGGCTTGCCCAAGGTCACACCAGCAGCTGCATGTGGAGGAGTGGGGAATCAAAACCGGTTCTCCCAGATTAGAGTCCGTGCACTTAACCACTACACCAAACTGGCTTGAAAAAGAGCAGTTTCTGTCAGAGCTCTCTCAGCCCCACCTGCCTCACAAGGTGCCTGCTGTGGGGAGAGGAAGGGAAGGCGATTGGAAGCTGCCTTGAGACACCTGAGGCCTGCTGGGTGACCCTGGGCCAGTCCCAGTCCTCTCAGGACTCTCTCAGCCCCACCTGCCTCACATGGTGCCTGTTGTGGGGAGAGGAAGGGAAGGTGATTGGAAGCCGCTTTGAGACACTGGAGGCCTGCTGGGTGACCCGGGCCAGTCCCAGTCCTCTCAGAGCTCTCTCGGCCCCACCTGCCTCATAAGGTGCCTGTTGTGGGGAGAGGAAGGGAAGGTGATTGGAAGCCGCTTTGAGACACTGGAGGCCTGCTGGGTGACCCGGGCCAGTCCCAGTCCTCTCAGAGCTCTCTCGGCCCCACCTGCCTCATAAGGTGCCTGTTGTGGGGAGAGGAAGGGAAGCTGATTGTCAGCCCCTTTGAGACACACGAGGCCTGCTGGGTGACCCGGGGCCAGTCCCAGTCCTCTCAGAGCTCTCTCGGCCCCACCTGCCTCATAAGGTGCCTGTTGTGGGGAGAGGAAGGGAAGCTGATTGTCAGCCCCTTTGAGACACACGAGGCCTGCTGGGTGACCCGGGGCCAGTCCCAGTCCTCTCAGAGCTCTCTCGGCCCCACCTGCCTCATAAGGTGCCTGTTGTGGGGAGAGGAAGGGAAGCTGATTGTCAGCCCCTTTGAGACACACGAGGCCTGCTGGGTGACCCGGGGCCAGTCCCAGTCCTCTCAGAGCTCTCTCGGCCCCACCTGCCTCATAAGGTGCCTGTTGTGGGGAGAGGAAGGGAAGCTGATTGTCAGCCCCTTTGAGACACACGAGGCCTGCTGGGTGACCCGGGGCCAGTCCCAGTCCTCTCAGAGCTCTCTCGGCCCCACCTGCCTCACACGGTGCCTGTTGTGGGGAGAGGAAGGGAAGGCGATTGTCAGCCACTTTGAGACTCCCTAACGTAGAGAAAAGTGGGGTATAAAAACCTACTCTTCTTTCTTCATGTGCACCTTTGCATGTGTACTCTTCTTTGTACATGTGCACCAATCATGCTGACTGTATATCTTGTATGTAAGCCGCTTTGAGACCTCAGTGTGGCAGTATAAATGTTTAACTAAATAAGCAGCATTAAATCTGGTTCTGCTATCATAGCCTCCTCCTCCCCCCAAAGAATCCTGGGACTGTAATCTTTGCGTGGGATGTATGTAGACGCCACTGAAAGACCGGCTTTTCATGCCTTAAAGGGATTTATTTTAGGTTGCATTTTCCCCTTTCTTCTTCAGTTTTTTCTCTGGGTACAGAAAAACTACAGCATCAAAGATCTCCAGGGTTTTTGGAGGGGGGGGGGACTGCTTCTCCCAATGACAAAGTGGTGGAGGGGGGTTTGCTAAGAACACAGAAAGGTTAATATTTCAAAAGCGCAGGTTTGAGATCATCAACCACACGTCGGTGTTAAAGACATGCCGTAAATGGGGTGCAATATATTCAAGGAAGGAAGGGAGTCTCCGGAGGGAGGCATTTCTAATCAGACCCAGAGGATGAAGAAAGAGCAACTGCGGGTCAATAAAGGTATTGATTGCCAGAGCGAGGGAAGAACAAAGCAAAGAAGAGAGTGTGGGGAGGATCCCTAGACTGCCTCCTGCTGATATTATTTGGGGGCCATCCCCACCCGCATGGTTTTTACTCATGTAGCAGGGCAGACTCCAGAAATAAGCAGAGGTAGGGATTTACTATGCCACCCCCCAGACTGGCAAACGTCACCGTTCCCAACAGTGACACCATTTTTCTTTCATACGGAGTTGCCATCCTCCAGGTGGGGTGAGGACATAACATCATAAGAGAAGCCATGTTGGATCAGGCCAATGGCCCATCCAGTCCAACACTCTGTGTCACACAGTGGCCAAACCCCCGGTGCCTTCAGGAGGTCCACCAGCAGGTCCAGAACTCCAGAAGCCCTCCAACGGTGGCCCTTCAAGCACCAAGAATTCAGAGCATCACTGCCCCAGACAGAGTGTTCCCTCTATACCTTGTGGCTAAGAGCCACTCACGGACCTCTGCTCTTAAGAACTTAAGCCAGTGGCCCACCCAATCCAACACTCTGTGTCACACAGTGGCCAAAACCCAGGTGCCATCAGGAGGTCCACCAGCGGGGCCAGAACTCCAAAAGCCCTCCCACTGTGGCCCCCCAAGCACCAAGAATACAGAGCATCACTGCCCCAGACAAAGTGTTCCCTCTATACCTTGTGGCTAATGGCCACTCATGGACCTCTGCACTTAAGAACATAAGAGAAGCCAATGTTGGATCAGGCCAATGGCCCATCCAGTCCAACACTCTGTGTCACACAGTGGCCAAAACCCAGGTGCCATCAGGAGGTCCACCAGTGGGGCCAGAACTCCAGAAGCCCTCCCACTGTTGCCCCCGCAAGCACCAAGAATATACAGCATCACCGCCCCAGACAGAGTGTTCCATCTATACATTGTGGCTAATGGCCACTCGTGGCTATTAAAAGAGCATAAGAGAAGCCATGTTGGATCAATCAGGCCAATGGCCCATCCAGTCCAACACTCTGTGTCACACAGTGGCCAAAACCCAGGTGCCATCAGGAGGTCCACCAGTGGGGCCAGAACTCCAGAAGCCCTCCCACTGTGGCCCTCCCCAAGCACCAAGAATGCAGAGCATCACTGCCCTAAGACAGAGCCTTCCAACTATACTTTGTGTCTAAGAGCCACTGATGGACCTCTGCTCCATCTTCAAGGAATTACACCTGACCTACAGACAACAGAGATCAGTTCCCCTTAAGGTCGCCAAGGGATGAAGGGGGATATGGTTGCCAGAGCCAAGTTCGGAAACTCCTGGAGATCTTGGGATAGAGCCTGCGGAGGACAGGGACCTGCGTGGGGTCCAGTGGCATAGAGTCCACCACCCAAAGCAGCCATTTTCTCAGCAGAACTGACCTCTGTAGTCTGGAAATGACCTTAATTCCAGGTGATCTCCAGGTTCTACCTGGAGGCTGGAATCCCTAGTTCCCCTGCAGAAAATGGCTGCTTCGGAGGGTGGGCTCTATGGCATTATGCCCTGCTAAGCTCCCTCCCCAGTTCCACCCCCAAATCTCCAGAAATTTACCAGTTTGGGAGTGGCAATCCTGTACGGGGCCTCACTGCAGCCCAGTGGCTTCCCCCATACCTGCCAAGGTAAAGAGGTTCCTGGATGGCCCAGGCTACCCTGATCTACGCAGAGGCAGGCAATGGCAAACCATCTCTGAACGAACGTCTTTTGCCTTGAAAGCCCTATGGGGGTCACCATTAGCGTTCCCACCAAGCTGAGTTAGTGTGAGCTAGCTCACCGTTCTTTAGCCTCCAGCTCACACATTTTTGTCTTGGCGCAGGAAGGACGGCTCCAAAGCCAACTAACTGATGCAGCAGCCAATTCGCTCACTCACAACTTTAATGCCAGTAAGCCCACGAAGTAGAAGTTTTGCTCACAAGACTCCACAGCTTAGAGGGAACATTGGTCACCATACGTTGGCGGCGACTTGACGGCACTTTCGACCACCAAAGAGGTCCACATTAAGGTATGTCTGCCAAGGCATCTGAAAAAGTCCTGGATCCCGCACTATTATGTTGCTGGGCTCGCAAGGAGAAAGCATCCATGGAAGCGCACTGGGAGACCTTGGGAATGATAGAATCATAGAGTTGGAAGGGACCTCCAGGGTCATTTAGTCCAGCCCCCTGCACAAGGCAGGAAATTCACTTACCAAATACCCCCCCCCCCCCGCGCACACCTCCAGTGACTGCTATTCCACACCCAGAAGATGACAAAAAACCCTCCAAGTTCTCCAGCCAAACTGGCATGGAGAAAAATTGCTTCCTGAACCCAAAGTGGCGATCAGCATTTCACTCTCAGCCAAGCCTTCCTCACAAGCCTTGGCAAGATGGGATCCGTGTATACCATTACACCAGTTACTCTCTTCCCCTTTTCAAAGATAAGCTTAGGAGGTTCATATCCTGAACTGCCCCAGTTTAAGGTTTGCCTCCATAGCTATACTGGACTCTAGAGAAGAGATGTGGCAACTAGGGTTGCCAGGCGATGGGGGAAGACTTACCAGGATCAAGAGGAGGGCCCAGACCACATTGCCGGCACCGCACAGGATGTGACATCATCAAGCCAGCGATGTCCAGGTAAGGCTCTGGTATTTGGGCAAAAACTCTATGGCAAAAACAGCTTCTACCATAGAGGTTTTGCCCAAATACCAGAGCCTCACCTGGACATCGCTGACTTGATGATGTCACTTCCTGTGAGACACCGGCGACACAGCCTGGGCCTTCCTCATTCTCCAAGTAAGTCCCGCCCTGCTGGCCAGTTGACTGGCAGTGGGGGACTCTTTCCTCCACCAGGAGTCTGGCAACCGTAGGGGGGCATGACAATACATGCGCTGTTACATCACTTCCGGGGAAAACCCTGGAAGAGACAGAAAATAGCTCAAGGATTTCTCATTATGTCACTTTCCAAAGAACCACCTGCATCAGTGACACTGTTGTTATTGTGACAAATTGCTATCCATACCGTTGGTGCTAAGCTTTAGCCAACGGTTTCCACTCAGCCAACATTTTCCACTTAGCCAGGGACAGGAATGACAGCAGACGACAGTATTATCAAGCCGGGAGAACAAAAGGTGTGTTTGTGGAGGAAAAGATCAGGGGAGCTCTTTGCAAGTCAGGATTATAAATCCGCTCAACACCGCCAATTGGGCCGACTGCCCGACAGCCCTCATTACAATTATAGCCCTGCTGGAAGCACTGGGCCTTCGTCTTTGCTCCTAGACATGCCAGACCTTCTCTTGGGCGCTATCTCCAGGTCTGGTCAGAGTTACAACCCGTAGTTGATAGTTACAACTCTATCCCAGGCCCTCCTTCAGTATCAGAATTTTAGACTTGGCAGTCTTCTGTTGATTGGAGTGTTTTACTGTGATCAGACTGGCAGAGACTGAAGAAGAGAGATTGGATTTATACCCCGCCCTTCACTCGGTGTCTCAGAGCGGCTTACAATCTCCTTTCCCTTCCTCTCCCCGCAACAGACACCCTGTGAGTCAGGTGGGGCTGAGAGACCTCTGACTGAGAACTGCTCTTGAGAGAACAGCTCTGAGAGAACTGTGGCTTGCCCAAGGTCACCCAGCAGCTGCATGTGGAGGAGTAGGGAATCCAACCCGGTTCTCCCAGATTAGAGTCCGCGCTCCTAACCACGACACCAAACAGGCCCCACAGAATCCTGTTTCTACCACGGGGGAATTTACTCCCTGGAACACGGCTCAAGCTGCTAGACCTCAGGGAGGAGTCCACTTCCCTAGCTTTATCCCACCTCTTCCCAACACAGCTACAATTCCTTTCCACGGCCACCAAGAGGCTAGTAGTTAAAGGTATATTTGTCTGGAAGTTAGGAACCGGTTCCTGATGGTCCCATTCTACTAAAGACACAACTCTGAATCTTCCAAATTCTGCTCAACAGAGGAAGAGCCTGCTGGGAAACAGAACGAAGAGGAAGACCCTAGATCTTGCAGAACACTCACTAGCGGCTTCTGGGGAGGTACTCTGGGGAGAAACAGGGGGATCCTTTCAAGCTATTTCCAGGTGAGGGAGACCGGGGTGCCCAGTCGCCATGCTCGGCCCTTGGAACGCCAAAGCCGCTCGGTCAGATGCAATTAGGAGTGTGGTGCAATGGAGTGTCAAGTACTTACTGGGAGATCATATGAACAGGGAAATCACAGCCCTGACCTGGACAGCCCAGTCTTGTCAGATCTTGGAAGCAAAGCAGGGTCGGCCCTGGCTAGTATGTGGAAGGGCAACCTCCAAGGAAGACCAAGGGCGTGATGCAGAGGCGGGCAATGGGAAACCTCCTCTGAAACGTCTCTTGCCTGACCCCCTCCAAAACAAGTCTAGCTTGCCACCTAGTGGTACGTAATGCTAAAAGAGCTAGAACTTCTGATTGCCAGACAAAAGAACAAGACTCCAGTTCCTTTAATGGTCAGGCAGAAGTTCAACCTATACAGCTTTTCTCACAGCCCATCTGAGAAGTTGCGCCCTATTCCCTATTCCATGACAGTAGCTATTTTTATTACTAAAGAGGAGCAAATATAGACCTTGTAAATGAAAATATCCATCAACCAACAAATACTATACCCTATCATGCAAAAATCAACACTTCTGATCTTGCACAGTCTTCAGGTTTCTTCTTATTCCAATTTGAAATAAATAGTTGCCAGTTTCAAATAAATATATCTTGAGAATGATTAGCTTGCAAGTTTATCCTTGGCCGTAACAAACCAGAATTTCCATAACTCTGTATCAATCAAGATGGGCAGCCATGTTTGTCTGTCTGTAGCAGTAGAAAAAAGCAAGAGTCTGGTAGCACCTTCAAGACTAACAAAATTTGTGGCAGGGTGTGAGCTCTCGTGAGTCACCGAAGAAATGAGCGGTGACTCACGAAAGCTCACACCCTGCCCCAGGGCTCTTTTTGTAGAAAAAGCCCAGCAGGAACTCATTAGCATAATAGGCCACACCCAACAGCAGAAACTCACTAGCATATTGGGCCACACCCCTGAAGGCACAGCTCATTAGCACATTAGGCCGCACCCCCATGTTACTCTGCGGTGGCTCAAGTGGTTAAGATGCTGAACTGCAGGCTGTGGAAGTTCAGTAGTTCAGCAATTCGAGACCCGGGTAATGCAAGACGGAGTGAGCTCCCGTCTCTAGTTCCAGCTCCTGCCAACCTAGCAGTTCAAAAGCAAGAAATTGCAAGTAGATAAATAGGTACCACTTTGGTGGGAAGGTAACAGCGTTCTGTGCGCCTTGGTGTTTAGTCATGCCGGCCACATGACCACGGAAACGTCTTCGGACAGCGCTGGCTCTTCGGCTTGGAAACGGAGATGAGCACCGCAACCCTAGAGTCGGATTCGACTGGCTTTCGAGCAAGGGAACCTTTACCTTTAATGAGTTTCTGCTGTTGGGTGTGGCCTATGATGCTAATGAGTTCCTGCTGGGCGTGGCCAACTTGGGAGCCAGCCGGAACTCCGTTCCTGTGCGTTCCTGCCCCAAAATAGCCCTGCCCTGCCCTAAATGTTGTTAGTCTTTAAGGTGCTACTGGACTCTTGCTCTGTATCAATCACTGGTACCTTTTTTCCAACCCAGTCGTGTGCAGTTTGTACTCTAGCTGCAATAACCAGATTTTTATACATCTGCATAAGACATATGTCTGCATAAGACAACTTCCACTAAAAATGTCATACTTCAAAAGGTTTTGATTACTGGACCCCTCTTTTTATGGCAAAAAACCTACCCCTGCATTTGAATAAATACTTAACAAAGCTAATTGTGGGTCACATGGAATCCTACAATTCACTACTTTGCTTAACACTTTAAACCAGGGGAGTCGAACTCATTTTGTTACGAGGGCCGGATCTGACATAACTTTCAGTGGACAACTTATATGTCTGCATGAGACAACTTCCACTAAAAATGTCATACTTCAAAAGGTTTTGATTACTGGACCCCTCTTTTTATGGCAAAAAACCTAGCCTTGCAACTGAATAAATACCGTAACTTTACAAAGTTAATTGTGGGTCACGTGGAATCCTACAATTCACTGTTTTCACCTAACACTTTAAACCAGGGGTGTCTAACATTTCGTTAGGAGCGTCCCTTGTCTGTTTATTGGGCTGGGCCATGCGTGCCATAAAATGCAATACCGGGTACAAAGGACACAGGGAAACCCGATGAAGGAATTGATTCCTAGTAGTGAAAGCAGCTGATTTAGTGGGGAGCCCACAAATGCCTGGCTCTCCCAGATTTCCCCCCCCCCCCAATTCTAATCCCTTCTGTGTTTCTCATAGAAGCGGCGGGGAAGGCCTGACAGAGAGCCTGTTTCCAAAACCTCCAGGGGGTGCTTTTTGTCCTCCTAGGACACCGTTCCTTCACAGGGTGAGAACAGCACCAGTTACTCGAGGGTCAGATAAGAGCCCTGGATGGCCCATGTATGTTTGACACTCCTGCTTTAAACAATAGTCACTATTGACTGGTTCCTCCCCCCACACCCAACTACCAGGGCCTGTTCCAGGTTTTTTTGCGGGGGCGGGCAGAGACTGCCAGTGGCCCCCAAACCCACTGCTAGGCCCCCCCTTCTGCCCACCCACCCATGTGTTCCCACCAGCTTGTGTGTCCTTCCTCTGCCCACTCACAAGTTCCCACCACCTCTTGCAGTCACAGCTGCTCCCAATGCCTGCATGCCCTTTCCCCAATTGGTTATGGGTGCAGCTTGGAGCGCCACTGCAAGGACCACCAGGAACACTGATGTTTGGTGCTGACAGAATCCTAGGATCATAGAACCACAGAGTTGGAAGGGGCCAAACAGGCCATCTAGTCCAACCCCCTGCTCAGTGCAGGATCAGCCTAGTGCAGAAAAGGGCAACTCGAATGATAAAAGGGTTGGAACACTTTCCCTATGAGGAAAGGTTAAAGCGCTTAGGGCTCTTTAGCTTGGAGAAAAGACGACTGAGGGGTGACAAGACTGAGGTTTACAAGATTATGCATGGGAAAGAACAGGTAGAGAAAGAGGTACTTTTATCCCTTTCTCACAATACAAGAACTCGTGGGCACTCCATGAAACTGCAGAGCGGTCATGTTAGAATGGATAAAAGGAAGTACTTCTTCACCCAAAGAGTGATTAACACTTGGAATTCACTGCCACAGGAAGTGGTGGCGGCTACAAGCATGGACGGCTTCAAAAGGGAATTAGATAGGCATATGGAGCAGAGGTCCATCAGTCGCTATTAGCCACAAGGTATAGATAGGGGCTCTGGGGCAAGTGATGCTCTGTCTTCTTGGTGCTTGGGGGGGGGCAACAGTGGGAGGGCTTCTAATGTCCTGGCCCCACTGGTGGACCTCCTGATGGCACCTGGTATTTTTGGCCACTGTGTGACAGAGTGTTGGACTAGATGGGCCTTTGGCCTGATCCAACATTGGCGTCTCTTATGTTCTTATCCCTGACAAGCAGGGGTCATTTTGTAGAAAAAGAGTTGCAGGAGCTCATTAGCATAACTCATTAGCATAAATTATTTGCATATGCCACACCCCCTGACATCACTGGAAGTGTGTCAGAAGGCAACACCCACCGCTCAGGCTCCACTGGACTGTTTTGGATTGCTAGCTATTGGGGGGGGAGGGTGGAATGCGCAGATCTGCCCTCAAAGAGGAGGGAGAGCTTGTACCTGAAGGCGGGCCAGGCAAGGGGCTCTGCAACTTACCTGGCTGCTTCTTGCTCCTTGTGGCCCGACTGAGGGCTGCTGGGAACAAGGGGTGGGTCTTGTTGCATGTGCCCGCCCCCTGGGCTCCTTACTGCCGGAGCTCCGCTCCTGTGCACTCCCGCAGGAAATGAACCCTGCTGACAAGACAGAATCATAGAATCACCAGCAGGCAGTGGAAGGATGTGAGAGCAGGCATCAGAGGAGACGTGTGAGCAGAGAGTCGGTAGCAGCAGCTGCCCTGCCAGAAGCAACCAACCTAATGAAAGTAAGCTCTTCCAGGACTCCGCGGCAAGCAACGCATACAGTTTGCTGCATGGCGATTGCTCCAGAAAGGAAAATTCCAGCCACGGGATCCGGCACAAATCAGGTCTGGAAGTCATTACACTAAAGCCGCCTCGGCGGGAGGGCAGGGTAGAAATCCAATAAATAAATAAATAAATAAATGAATAGGCTGGAGCCAGCATCAACCCTTTCCAGCTGCTAGTGATCAAAGCTGCCTGCCTTGAGCAGACAGCGGCTGGTCCAATCCTGGCCATTGGCAGGGCTCCTTGCTATTTCAAGCCTTGCCTTTCCAAGGCAAAGCCTGACCTTCCTCTGATGGCCCATGGCTTCCCCAGCCTCCACCAATGCACTGCTTCTGGGCTTGGCGTGGCAGCAGCCACTGGTGGTGCAGTTCCAGCACTGGAGAAGACCGCCAGCATACACTGCCAAAGGCTGCTTCTACACCAAGCCCAGAAGCAGGGGATTTAGCCCCGATCCCCCCCCTCTTCTGACGCAACTCAGACTTCCCAAAATCCATCCTGACTTTTAGCATCAGATAAGTCTTGTGGAAGTCGGATATGGTGTAAGCTTTCGTGAAGGAGAGAACATGAACCCATGAAGCTGAAGTTGCTGACCTAAAAGTAGCAGTTACCTTACAAAGGAATTCCATAGGGAGATTAGAAAGAGAGACTGCTGAATTGCAACTGATAACGAAGCTCACGAAAATGGATCCTCCAGGACTGAATCAAGACCTAGGTTTCCTGTCTCATCACCAATGCTGACTTCTCTGCGCCTACTACCTCTCTAAATATCACACCTAATCCAATCACACCTGATATTGTCTTTCAGCATCTGAAATCACTCCACTTTCCAATATATAGGACAGATGGACTCACATTCTAGCTGCAGCTGAAGAAGTGAGCTGTGACTCACGAAAGCTCATCCCCTGCCACAAAAGTCTGTATGGTCAAAGCAATGGTATTCCCGGTAGTAATGTATGGCTATGAGAGTTGGACCATAAGGAAGGCCGAGTGCTGAAGAATAGATGCTTTTGCATTATGGTGCTGGAGAAGACTCTTGAGAGTCCCTTGGACTGCCAGGAGATCAAATCAGACAATCCTAAAAAAAAAAAATCAACCTTAACTGTTCCCTGGAAGGCCAGATACTGAAGCTGATGCTCAAATACTTTGGCCACCAAATGAGAAGGGAGCATTCACTGGAGAAGACCCTGATGCTGGGAAAGACTGAAGGTCAAAGAAGACGGGGACGGCAAAGGATGAGATGGTTAGACAGTGTTATCGATGCAATGAACATGAAATTAAGCAAACTCCGGAGGACAAAGGAAGACAGGGCCTGGCATGATGTGGTCCATCGGGTCACGAAGAGTCGGATGACTGTGCGACTGAACAACAAAAAGTCTTGCGGAAGATAGCTATGGTATAAACGTTCACAAAGGAGAGAACATGAACCCATGAAGCTAAAGTTGCTGACCTAAAAGTAGCACTTGCCTTACAAAGGAATTTCATAGGGAGATTAGAAAGAGAGACTGCTGAATTGCAACTGAAAACAAAGCTCAAGACAATGTATCCACCTGGACTGAATCGAGACCCAGGTTTCCTGTCTCATTACCAATGCTGATTTCTCCACACCTGCTACCTTACTGCATATCCCTAATCCAATCACGCCTGCTACTGTCTTTTGCCTGCTAATGTCATTTGGCATCTGAAATCACTCCACTTTCCGGGGGGGGGGAACGGAAATTTTCGGAAAAATTGGGGGGGGAAATGCTACATTAGCATTTCTTTTGTCTTTTCCAGATTGAAAGTCATTCTGTTACTTTAGGGACATGAAATATGACTATGGACATTTTTACTTGGCATGAAATAATCACAACTAGCATATTAAAAATATAGTGTATCCAAACAATTATTACAAACAGAATACCCATCCACATGCAAAAACAAAACTGAAACTTTTTTATTTTCTTCTGACAATCACACCTTCCTAAAGGAAGAAATGCATCTTGTTCTTGCATTGGAGAGTTCAGTTTCTAACCTAGGACTTGCTTGTCCTCAGTGCACAGAAATTAGATCAATCTGATACCATATATATATATATTAGAAATGGTTTGGAAAATATTTGAACATCTTGTCTTAAAATATTTTATTCATCATGTTAAAATAAAACGTTCCATAATCAATTTTTCTTTCTTTTCTTTTTTCAATTTTTCCAATTTTTCGGAAAAAAACAAAAGGGCTTCAGGGAAAAAACGGGGGGGAAACGGTTTTTGTCTGAATTTTTCCGGTTTTTTCCCGGGCCTTCACATCTTTACTACAGACAAACTAACACAGCTACCAATCTTGATCTGTTTCCAGGAAGCTGCCTTAAGACAGTCAGGCCGTTGGTCCACCAAGACTGGCATTGCCAGTCGCTCTCCAGGGGCACAGGCCCTGACCTAGATGGCTCAGGATCGCCTGATCTTGCAAGCTAAGCAGAGTCGGCCCTGGTTAAGACTTGGGATGGGAAACGACCAAGGAAGTCCAGGGTCGCTACGCAGAGGCAGGCGATGGCAAACCACCTCTGTTTTGTCTTTTACCTTGAAAATCCTACAGTCACAGTGAATGTATTTATTTAGATTTTTAAGGCCACCTTTCCCTGCAAGCCAGGCTGAGAGCGGCTTACAACAAATCAGCTGTGACTCGACCGCGCTTTCCAGGGGTCGTTTCGTAGAAAAAGAGCTAGGGAAACTCATTAGCATAACTCATTAGCATATGCCACACCCCCTGACATCACCGGAAGTGTGTCATAAGGCCACCCCCCCCCCCCCCCAACGGTCCCGGCCTTGCAGCTCCACTGCCGAGCCCCATGAGGGGCCCATCACCGGCAGTGTGTCATAAGGCCACACACCCCGCCCCCAACAGTCCCGGCCACCGCCGCCGGCCTTGCAGCTCCACTGCCGAGCCCCATGAGGGGCCCGGCGGTGGACCTGCAAGGCCGGCGGGAGTGCGAGGAAGCCCCGCGAAGGCCCTCCCTGGCCCCAGGCAGGCAGGGATGGGGAAAGGCAGGGAGGAAGCAACTTACCCTCCCTCTTCTCCTGCCTCTTCCTGGCTGAAAGAGGGCCGGAAGCGGGGTGGCCGGAAGCAGGGGGCGGGGCTTCGTCATGTGCCCCACCCCCCGTACCTCACCCAGGGGAACTGCGATCCCCCACGATCCCCCCCGAAATGACCTCTGGCGCTTTCCATCACCCCTCCAGGGTCTCAGTGGAGGGCTTTCACATCACCTGCTACATAACTCTTCAATTGGAGATGCCAGAAACTGAACCTTGGACCTTCTGCATACAAACATAAGAACATAAGAGACTCCAATGTTGGATCAGGCCAAAGGCCCATCCAGTCCAACACTCTGTGTCACACAGTGGCCAGAAATACCAGGTGCCATCAGGAGGTTCACCAGTGGGGCCAGGACATTAGAAGCAGATGCTCTATCACTGAGCAAGGGCCCCAAACCACAGCCTGCTTCATCAGATACATCATGGCGTCTGAGACCAACAAAAATCTTGGGGTATAAGCGTTTGAACGTCAAAGATCCCTTCGTCAGATTGGACCAACATATGGAGCAGAGGTCCATCAGTGGCTATTAGCCACAAGGTATAGATGGAAGACTGTCTGGGGCAGAGATGCTCTGTATTCTTGGTGCTTGAGGGGGGCAACAGTGGGAGGGCTTCTGGAATTCTGGCCCCGCTGGTGGACCTCCTGATGGCACCTGGGTTTTGGCCACTGTGTGACACAGAGTGTTGGGACTGGATGGGCCATTGGCCTGATCCAACATGGCTTCTCTTATGTTCTTAAGAGCAGAGGTCCATGAGTGGCTATTAGCCACAAGGTAGAGATGGAACATTCTGTCTGGGGCAGTGATGCTCTGTATTGGGGGGAGCAACAGTGGGAGGGCTTCTGGCCCTGCTGGTGGACCTCCTGAAGGCATCGGGGGTTTGGCCACTGTGTGACACAGAGTGTTGAACTGGATGGGCCATTGGCCTGATCCAACATGGCTCCTCTTATGTTCTTAAGAGCAGAAGTCCATGGGTGGCTATTAGTCACAAGGTATAGGTGGAACACTCTGTCTGGGGCAGTGATGCTCTGTATTCTTGGTGCTTGGGGGGCAACAGTGGGAGGGCTTCTTGAGTTCTGGCCCTGTTGGCGAACCTCTTGATGGCACCTGGGTTTTGGCCACTGTGTGACACAGAGTGTTGGACTGGATGGACCATTGGCCTAATCCAACATGGCTTCTCTTATGTTCTTTAGAGCAGAGGTCCATAGAACCTGGGTTTCGCCACTGTGTGACACAGAGATGGGCTATTGGCCTGATCCAACATGGCGTCTCTTATGTACTTAAGTGTACACTCCAAAATTCTTGTTGGTCTCTATGGTGCTACAGGACTCCTACTGCAGACTGGCATGGCTACCCTCCGAAACTATCACAGCCTCTGGTTCACAAAAGTTCATGCTGCCAAAAATCTGTTCGTCTTGCTGGGGAGTTTCCCCCCACCAACTGGCTGAAGTTGCCCCCCTTTGGAATTTGAACCTGATATGTCTCTTGAAAGCTATTCAGTGAGCAAACTAAATCTGGTCGGCACATAGAGCGTGCAATGAAGGGTGCCTAGAGTGTCTCAAGGCCTTCTGGCCAACACATTCAAGAGAGAGAGCGCGCTAATCAAAATGTGAAAACATCACTGCTCGAACAAAGCAGCGGCCACCTTTGCAGGCAGCCATCTCTCAGAACCGTGGAGTAAATCAGAGCGCCGGCGGAGAGGTTGAGATACTGAAATTATCCCACACGGAGGCCGGCGGAGGCCACGTGACCCCAGGGAAGCCTATTAGCAGGCCCAGCTAATCCCCCTTTTCAAACTATTCCAACAGCAACTGGGATTTCTGCTCCTGCACACGAACCCACGGCCGGTATTCAAAACAGATTCCAGAGCCGGCAGCCGACCATAACTGCAGCACTCTCTGGGATCAACAGCACGAGTCTGGGCCATTTCATAACCGGCATACCAGGGAGACCAAAATAGTTAGCCTGTGACTCTGGGTCCCAAAAAGATCCCAAGTTGCATTCTGCAAGGACGGAGTTCGAACTTCTTGCATTCCTTTTACTTTGCACTCTCTCTCTCTCTGTACATGTTTCCTTTCACTGCATCTCTGCTTGCATCGGGATACCCACCTCTTAAGAAGCGGCGTGCAAAATCTCTCGAAGAAAGGGGAGGGGGTGGGAGGTAGGGTTGCCAGATCCAGGTTGGGAAATACCTAGAGATTTGGGGAGTGAAGCCTGAAGAGGGTGGGGTTTGGAGAGAGGGGAGGGACTTAAGAAGTAGGGTTGCCAAATCAAAATTGGCCGGGAGCAGAAGGCTCCCGGCCGGCGTCCTCTTTGTGCGCGCGCGCATAGCGCGCACGCGCACCGCGTCCACGTTACCCGGATGTGACGTCACACACTGGGGGCGGAGCCATGTCATTTGAGGGGAAAACAAAGAGTTTTCCCCTCAAATGGCGTGGCTCCGCCCCCAGCGTTCGACGTCACTTCCGGGTGACGCGGGGGTGGGGTTTTCCCCGGGCCCCGATTCCGCGGGAGCGGGAATCGGGGCTCGAAACCGGGGGGAATTCCGCCCCCAGGGGGCATTTGGCAGCCCTATTAAGAACATAAGAGACACCAATGTTGGATTAGGCCAAAGGCCCATCCAGTCCAACACTCTTGTGTCACACAGTGGCCAGAAATACCAGGTGCCATCAGGAGGTCCACCAGTGGGGCCAGGACATTAGAAGCCCTCCCACTGTTGACCCCCCCCCCAAGCACTAAGAAGACAGGGCATCACTTGCCCCAGAGTCCCTATCTATACCTTGTGGCTAATAGCCACTGATGGACCTCTGCTCCAGATGCTTCAACGGGGTACAGTGCCATAGAGTCCGCCTTCCAAAGCGGCCATTTTCTCCAGGCGAACTGATCTTTGTGGCCTGGAGTCACTCGTAATCCCAGGAGAGCTCCAGCCACCACCTGGAGGTTGTAGCAACCCAAGCTGCAGTGTTAGGAAAGTCAAGTAACGAATAAATATACCCTGCAAGAAACTTTTGTAGATTCATTTATAATTAACATTCTATAAAGTGCATTGTGTATTCTTATAACATGCTGATTAGGATGTTATAAGAATACACAATGCACTTTATGGAATGTTAATTATAAACAGAACACATTAATTTAGAAAAGTTTCTTGCAGTGTACATTTATTCGTTACCTGACCACCTGGAAGTTGGCAACCCTAGCGAGAAGAAATGAAAACACAGCAAAACAATCAAAAACAATGCCTACCAGTTTGGTGTAGTTGTTAGGAGCACGGACTCCGATCTGGGATAGCCAGGTTTGATTCCCCACTCCTCCACATACAGCAACTGGGTGATCTTGGGTCAGTCACAAGTCTTTTCAGAGCTGTTCTCTCACAAGCAGTTCTTGAAAGAGCTCTCTTAGCCCCACCCACCTCACAGGGTGTCTGTCGTGGGGAGGGGAGGGGAAAGGAGTTTGTAAGCCGCTCTGGGACTCCTTCGGGTAGTGAAGGGCAGGGTATAAATCTAATCTCTTATTTTTCTTCTGCCGCTTCAGTATATTGGGCAGAATATGTCAATCAGCAATTCAAAAGTCCTTTTTAAAAAACTGTCCCGAATAAATTACCAAGTACAATGCTATTTTTATACTCGGAAATTCTGGCTGGCACCCGCCAAATGTTTCTGGCGCCATTCCACAGGAAAGCCTGCAGCAAGAAGAAGAGCTAACTTTGCTGGGTGGGAAAGAATGGCGTTCTCTTTGGTGTCCATCTCTAGCATTGGGCTGTTACTTCCCATACGCTCCTAGGTGGTGTGCAATCTGTTTAGACCAGGGGTCCTCAAACTACGGCCCACGGGCCACATGCGGCCCGCCGAAAACATTTATCCGGCCCGCCGGCAGGGCCGGCTCACCTAGGGCGCGCTGGCCCTCAGGGGCGCCAAACTGCAGATATGTGCAGTGTGCATAGGAATTTGTTCATAGTTTTTTTAAAAAACTATAGTCCGGCCCTCCAACGGTCTGAGGGACAGTGAACTGGCCCCGTTTAAAAGGTTTGGGGACCCCTGGTTTAGACAGTGACCTCGGGCACTCACCAAGCATGTTTTCCAACTAATGCTCCAGTGTTGCACCACTGCGAGAAAGAAGGAGTGTGTGTTGTTGCAGTACGACAGATATGGAAAGGACTGCATTAGGAGCTGCCCGACCCTTGGCCAGCCATTCCACTTAATCCCCATTCGACTCATGCACAGCCTTGGGCCATCTCAGATTCCAGAGGGGTAGCCGTGTTATTCTGTCGCAGCAAAAAATAACAGAGGAGTCTTGTGGGACCTTAAAGATTCCCGGCATTATACAGCAGCCTAAGCATTTGAACAAGATGGATTTAGTCCACAAAACTGGAATACACTTGGCAAATGATGGGAGATCTAGGGGGTGGTACATGGGAAGAATGTTATGTCACTTCTGGCTGTCTCTGTTGGCTGCCTTCCCTAGTCTCTGTGGTCTTTACTATAGAGACTAGGGGAAATTCCTAGAGCGCCACTGTGTGGAGGCCAGTTTTCTTCTGATCCTCAGTTCCTCAGGAACAGGAAATTGAAGCCGGGAGCAGGTAGATGGGAAGTCTAATTCTCACATTATGAGAAGACAAGAGTCAGTGGAAAAGACAGTAATGTTAGGAAATGTTGAAGGCAGCAGAAAAAGGGGAAGGCCCAACATGAGATGAATGGACTCAATAAAGGAGGAGGGGGAAAAGGAGAAGGAGGAGGAGGAGATTGGATTTATACCCTGCCCTTCACTGCCCAAAGGAGTCTCAGAGCGGTTTGCAATCTCCTTTCCCTTCCCCTCCCCACAACAAACACTCTGTGGGGTAGGTGGGGCTGAGAGAGCTCTTTCAAGGACTGCTCTTGAGAGCACAGCTCTGAGAGAACTGTGGCTTGCCCAAGGCCACACCAGCAGCTGCATGTGGAGGAGTGGGGAATCAAACCTGGTTCTCCCAGATTAGAGTCCGCTCTCCTAACCACTACACCAAACTGGAAGCCGCGGCCCTCCATCTGCAGGACCTGGGCCAGGCTGTTAACGGACCTTTTGGAGGACGCTAATTCACAGAGTTACCCTAAGTTGGCAGCAACTTGACAGCACATAACACACACACAACTACCCTGATTCTTAAACTATGTTTCAGAGACTGCCACTGGTTCCCAGTACACTCTGGGGGACGCCAAAACCCTACTGAAAAACAACAGACAAACCAGAGGTCAGGGCCCTGTGGGATCTTTTGCAGTTCCGCAGGGCCTGCAAGACGGAGCTCTTCCACCAGGCTTTCAACTAAGGAGCCGCCCCCGCTATTACCACCGGCGAGCCCGGCCCTCTCCCTTAACATCTGCCTCGTGCCATCGACTGACTTGGGAAGACCACTGAGCTGGAAACTGTCTGCTTACAAACATTTCTAGAACACCACCTAAAGTAGGGCTGCCACGTCTCGTTGAATCGCGGCGGGGGATCGTCATTCTTTACAGGAGCTCTGCCGCAGGGGACGGCAACAGGCGTTGCACCGCCGGCGCCAGGATGTGATGCTACGCGTCGCTCTGGCAACGGGGCTGTTTGGAGTTGGACTCGACTGTGCGACTGAACAACAACAACAACAACAAATCTATTCATGGTTGGTTTCCCATTTGTATTAACCTCCAACTAGCACTTGGAGATCTCCCACTATTACAACCGAGTTCCAAATGGCCAAGATCAGCTCCCCCGGAGGAAATGGCTGCTTTGGAAGGTGGACTCTAGCCTAGGCATTATATCCTGCCAAAGTCCCTCCCCTCCCCAAACCCCGCCCCCAAACCACCAGGTATTTCCCAACCCGGAGCTGGAAACCCTAGTCGTGCCTGAGGCAAGAGGGTATCATGAACCACAGACCCGGAGCCAATGCTCCCTCTAAGCTGTGGAGTCCTTTGAGCAAATTTGAAGTTATGGCGAGCTAGGAGATTGATCCAGGTGGTCAGCAATGCTCCCTCTAAGCTGTGGAGTCCTGTGAGCAAACATTCTACTTTGTGAGCTGCTGGCATTAAAGTTGTGAGCGAGCGATTTGGCTACTGCATAAATTAGTCTGCTCCAGAGACGTCCTTCCTGAGCCAAGACAAAAATGCGTGAGCCGGAGGCTAAAAGACTATGAGCTGGCTCACACTAACTCAGCTTAGAGGGAACGCTGCCCAGAACCTTCTGCAACACAGGCAGGCATTACGGGAGCCAAGCCAGCGTAGAAGCAGTTCTCTGAGTACTGCCGAAACACTGGCTTACAGTTTCCAACCAGAGACAGCCCGGGGTTGGTGGAGTTCAAACAAGTGAGAAACTTCAGCGATTCTCCCAATAGCCCTTATCAGCAAAGTTCAGGGCGCAGAGCAGCATTAGCAATTAGAAGCAAGCTGTCATTCCAGGCATGTTTTCAAAATCAGGACCGCTCCTGCCACACGCCTCCCGTGCGCGTCTTGGAACTGGGCACACAGCCCAAGGCCTCTCTGCAGGGCAAGCTACATCCCCCCCCCCCCCGCCTTTTGCTCTGCTGGCGAAATCACAGTAGTGCTCCTGCGGATGATACCCGGTGAGATCACATAGTTATGCTCCGCCCCTATTTACATGGTGAAGTCAACAGAGGTAGAGGGAGTAATTGAGAAGGAGAGGGTGGTCAAAAGCTGGAATGTAACCGCCATATACGAAGAAGACGATGAAGAAAACGAAGAAGGGGAGGAGGGGGAGGAAGAGATTGGATTTATACCCCGCCACTCACTACCCGAAGGCGTCTCAGAGCAGCTTACAATCTCCTTTCCCTTCCCCTCCCCACAACAGACACCCTGTGAGGTAGGTGGGGCTGAGAGAGCTCTCTCTCGAGAACTGCCCGTGAGAGAACAGCTCAGAGAGAACTTGTAAATGACCCAAGGTCACACCAGCAGCTGCATGTGGAGGAGTGGGAAATCAAACCCAGTTCTCCCTAATTAGAGCCCGTGCTCCTAACCACTACACCAAACTTTCTGAGTTTGTTGGAATGCCAGTTGCTTGGGTTTCATAGTGGGAGCAGCTGTGACATTTGTGTGATATTTGCTGGGTTCTCTAAGACATCTGGTTAGCCGCTGGAGAAAATGGAACGCCGAACTAGATGCGCGCCAAGGTCATAGTTTGCCTAGGGCACCAAAAACCTTTGGGCCAGCCACGGCCATATCACCATACCAAGTAAATTTGGGTCACCGTACCAAAAAGGTTGGGAACCATTGATGTAGCCAACATCCTGCTTTCTATGAAGGCTACAAAACATGCAAATTGTTGACACTGGTCTTGGTAGTCATTCTCCAAGGCCACAGGTGGAAGGTTCTGGGCCAACCCTTTCTACGTGGGTTACTTGTAACTGAAGTTACCAGCGACTACGGCTGCCAGCTGCACCCGGCGACCAACTGGGAGCAACTGTGTGTGTGTGGTGGGGGAGGACAGACACATTGGTATCACTCTAGTCGCATCACTCTCGTGCACAACATCACTTTGGGTGCAAAACCAGAAGTGGAATTACCATCTTCGGGGGACGCTCTAGGATTTGCTCAAAACTCTATGGTAAACCATAGAGCGTTGGGCAAATCCTAGAGTGCTACCCTGATGTGGTAACGTCGCTTCCGGTTTCACACTGGAAGCGACACTGTGTGCTGGCGTGATGCCGGTCCAACCCCGCCCCCCCCAGCCAAGCACCAGTAAAGAATGGGGGTAATCCCTGGGAAACGTGCCCAGAATGTATGACTGCCCCCCCGCCACCAACGACTGACTATTCTGCATGCAAAACAAGGACTCTACCACCGAGCTATGGCTCCTCTCCTAGTACTGATATGGCCCCATTTCCTTTCAGATTTGGAACTCTGATCACAAAATATTTTGGAAGGAATGTGCGCACATGGATTAATATCATCCAAGTGTCAATCTGCTGGACATACTGGCTTGTATCGGTTTCATACCAACTTTAAGGGCCGTGACTTCCCCTGAAGCATTGTGGGAATTGCCATTTGCTAAGAATTCTCTGGTTGGGAAGAACATAAGAACATAAGAGACGCCAATGTTGGATCAGGCCAAAGGCCCATCCAGTCCAACACTCTGTCACACAGACAGTGGCCAAAAATACCAGGTGCCATCAGGAGGTCCACCAGTGGGGCCAGGACATTAGAAGCCCTCCCACTGTTTACACCCCCAAGCACCAAGAAGACAGAGCATCACTTGCCCCAGAGCCCCTATCTATACCTTGTGGCTAATAGCCACTGATGGACCTCTGCTTCATATCTATATACTAATACCGAAGTCACCCCCTGGTGTGCAGATAGCTAAATCCGCGCGACGGGGGCACCCAGGGGGGAGGGAGAGTTTTGTGCACACGTGGGGCAGTCCCCAGGTGTGCACAAAAATCTAAAAAGTTTTAAAAAATATCGGGGGGGATACTCAAATCCCCCCAAAAGTGACAGAGCGTCCCCTGCGCATGCGCCTGGAACGCTCTGCAGCCACCGCTGCCGCCTCGGAGCGGGGGGAGAGGCGGCGAGGCCCGGCGGCCACAAGCCACGCAGGCCTCGCTTTGGAGCGAGCGAGTGGGGGGGAGTCGACGAGGTCCGGCGGCCACAAGCCA
>NW_015164382.1:12007-16921 GCF_001447785.1 Gekko japonicus | reverse complement strand
CCACTGATGGACCTCTGCTCCATGTGTTGATTCAATTTCCTCTTGAAGCCGTCCATGCTTGTAGCCGCCACCACTTCCTGTGGCAGTGAATTCCGTGTGTTAATCACTCTTTGGGTGAAGAAGTACTTCCTTTTATCCGTTCTAACCCGACCGCTCAGCAATTTCATGGAGTGCCCACGAGTTCTTGTATTGTGAGAAAGGGAGAAAAGTACCTCTTTCTCTTTCTCTACCTGCTCTATCCCATGCATAGTCCCCTCAAAGTTCCCAGGATTCCGTGAGGAGAAGGCATGGCTGTTAATCTAGTGCCAGACCATATTGTAAGTAGACCCTCTGCCTGTGGAAAACTATGTAACCTATGGTGTTGTTTCAGGGAATCGTCTGACTTCCACTCCACATCCCACAACTCAGCGATGGATAACCTTAGACAAGTTACAGTGCAGAGCCCACAAATCGCTTCCTGCTAGCTGAGGTCTTTTTCTGCCAGCGGAAGGAGGCTTTTTCCTGACACAAGGCATTCCGTGCTCAGCCTAACCTACCCCGCAAGGCTGTTGTGGTGTGGGGATAAAATGAGGGAGAGCTCCATGCCCTGAGCCCCTGGGAGGGAGGAAGAGAGAGCAAAATAACCCAGGTTCATTGCAACAGTCCCGCATTTGTACATTCTCACCGCATTTAATGTTTGCAGAACAGCTGTCGCTATAACCTCCTAGCTCACCAATTTAGAGTCCAGGGGCACCTTTAAGACCAACGAAGGTTTATTCAAGGTATGAGGTTTCGTGTGCAAGGCACACGTCTTCAAATACATTGGAATGGGCTTCAGACCAACACGGCTGACTGTTTCCTCTAAGCTGAGTTAGTGTGAACTAGCTCACAGTTTTTTAGCCTCTGGCTCACACATTTTTGTCTCAGCTCAGGAAGGATGGCTCCAGAGGCAAACTAGCTTATGCAGTGGCCCAATTGCTCACTCACAACTTTAATGCCAGCAGCTCACAAAGTAGAATTTTTGCTCACGAGACTCCACAGCTTAGAGGGAGCATTGCTGACCACCTGGATCCAGTGTTCCCTCTAAGCTGAGTTAGTGTGAGCTAGCTCACAGTTCTTTAGCCTCCGGCTAAACTAATTTAAGCAGTAGCCAAATTGCTCACTCACAACTTTAATGCCAGTATCTCACAAAGGAGAATTTTTGCTCACAAGACTCCACAGCTTAGAGGGAACACTGCCTGGATCCATCTCCTAGCTCGCCATAACTTCAAATAAAGACAAACTCTGTTTGATTAGCACACACACATAAACAATTCCTTTAATGGCGTTTCACAAAAGAAAAAACACAGTATCCGAGAAATAAGAATTCAGATTCTGCATAAAATAGAATTCCGTCAAAAAATTACCCTACATTGAGCACCTGACCTACAACATTTTACTACGTAGAGAGGCAGCAGCCAGTAAAAACTTTGCCACAAGTTCAGTTATGTTTTTCTCAGCGCTATTTAACAGAAACAGTCGTTTGTTCGGCGGGAAACAATCTGACATACTACCCAAAACTGGGGATAAAATTCGTTGCCTAACGCCAGCATAATAACAACATTCACTGTTTGATTAAAAAGGTAAAGGTTCCCTTGCTCGAAAGCCAGTTGAATCCGACTCTAGGGTTGCGGGGCTCAGGGCTTTTTTTTGTAGAAAAAGCCCAGCAGAGCAGGAATTCATTATCATAATAGGCCACACCCAACAGCAGAAACTCACTAGCATATTAGGCCACACCCCTGACAGTGCAGTATATTAGCATATTAGGCCACACCCCCATGCCTTCCCTTGGCTTGCCCGGGCGCCTCACGACAGCAAGGAGCCCGAGCAAGCCCCCCCCTGGACAGGCCGGGGAAGGCACGGGGAGGCATTTAAATGCCTCCCCAATCCTTCCTGGCCCACCCACCTCGGAGTCACTGGGGGGGTGTCACTCTCCAGGCCTTCCCTCTGTAGCCACACATGCAGAGGTTTTGGCTGTAGTGGGCGTGGCCAACTCTGAAGCCAGCCGGAACTCCTGTGCGTTCCTGTGCGTTCCTGCCCAAAAATAGCCCTGGCGGTGCTCATCTCCATTTCAAAGCCAAAGAGCCAGCGCTGTCCGAAGACATGCACTTACACAACTATGCTCAAACTCCCCAAACTCAAACACACCCTTCTCCTGTGTCTCTTCCCCTTGGAATGTACCCGAGTACCAGAAAGGAAAGTTATCCGCTAACTCCCATTCCTGCCTCTACAGTGCTATGCGAAGCACCGAAGGCAGGCATGCGGAGAATGAAGGAGGCATTAAGAGGCTTTCGGAGGGTCACCCAGAGGGCCGGAGAGAAACAAGATGAGACAGGCAACGGAGGGTCAGAAACAGCGCAAGGATGTCTCTCGGGTTCATCAGGAAGTCAACATGAGGAACGAGCTCCCCCCAGTCCCCATTTAGGCACAAAAATGATTTCCACAGGACTTTTTCGTCCTACAGTAACGCCAAAGGCTCAATCAGGAAAGAAAATCAAGCTCAGGTCCAGTAAGTAGTCTGAGGGCAACCGGTTGGCAAACGCTATGGCACCCATGGGCACCATATTGTGGACCCATGGTAGAACTCAAGGTGGTTTATATATTGCAATTCTATTGAGTAATTAATATACAATTGGTCGTTTCCGAACTCGGTTTTTCAGGGATACCAGGAAAGATCAATTTCTACAAAATTCTTTGCTTTGGAAGTATTCAGATCCAACCCAATATTAATACGGAAAACGTTACCCTAACTATTGCATTTTGGAATCATGGGCAAAAGCAATTAACATTCCCCGTTAGATGACGGCAGTCGAAAGCACAGGCTGTCAAAAGGGAGAAAGTAAAAGGTCACGCAAATTAAACAGGCATAAGGCATGGGGGTATTCGAGACAAACCCATCAACGGGAAGATATGCCGAAACGCGACAGCGTCTCCTCTCTGTGTTCCAGTCTTAGAGAAAACTGTACCCAAATGATAGCCAGATGGTCTATTACTCCAAGCTTCTAATTATGAGTGCTAATTATAACCCAAACTGTGCAAAGTGCAAGAAATAAAGGCGTCGGCACTTTCATTCATGGTGGTCGCGTTCTACTGAAATCCCTTGCGGGACATGAATCGAGAATCTAGTTAATTGCAGTGGAGGAGGAAAACTTGGACCGGCTATGATTTCTCCTTACTTACACTAAGAATAGGCTAATATGAATGGCTTCCTAGGTAGGATTGCATCCTGCAAACCCGCCCCGCAGGCAATGCTCCCTCTAAGCGATGGGAGACTTGTGAGCAAAAATTCTTCGTGAGCTACTGGCATTCATGTTGTGAGTGAGCGATCTGGCTACAGCGTAAATTAGTACTTTTCTTGGGAGCCATCCTTCCTGAGCTGAGACAAAAACGTGTGAGCCGGAGGCAAAAAAAACTGTGAGCTAGCTCACACTAACTCAGCTTAGAGGGAACACTGCCCGCAGGTGGCAATGCCATCCTTTGGCAGAAGGAGCCTGCCCCTAGGAGATCCAGCCCCACGGACACTGCTACATGTAGGCTGTACGCTAAATCCGGAGGCCCGACAACATTCCAAGTTTCCAAGACTACTAACCACATGCGGGAAACCCAATTTTGAGTGATTCCCCTGTGAGCATATCAGGGGGGTTCCTTGCCTGGATCCCCTGGAATTACAGTTCATCTCTAGACTACAGAGAACACTCTCCAGGGCGTCACATCCTCCACGTGGACCTCCCCCCCTTTCCAAACTCTCGCCTCCCCAGGCTCAACCCCCAAATATAGAGGAATTTCCCACCCCCGAGCTGGCAACCCTAATACCGGGTTATTTGAGCTGACTTTACTGTATCGTTTTATATATCAGGTTGTTTTTCTTCGTCTTGCGTTTTTTGTCTATGCTTTACTTTTAAAAAAATCGTCATACTTGCATAAAACAATTTAAATGGAGATGTCAGACAATGAAGACTTTCACAATACCATTCTAAACGGGATGTTATTTATTGCTGACCCGATTTTGAGTAAAGGACCAGGAGGGGGGGGGGGGGGTTCGTACAGTGAGTTTCCCTTCACTGAAGAGCCGTCTCTGAAGTGCTATGGTCATTTCGAACAGTGCCGCTATTGCCCCCTGGTATTTTTTACCGCACAATCTTCCTCGGACTTTGTTTTGGTTTTGGGGTTTTTTTTAACACTCTAAATTGAGCGCTATAGCGCTAAACCAATATGCCTTGGCTCAACACGAGCACATGTTATAAAGAGACTTTAAGGAGTCTTCCCTTTTGAAACTTTTATTTAACAGAGGAGGACTATTATTAAAGGTTGTACAATAGCTTTTGAAATTCTTGGAGATGATTTTGGATATTTTTGATTAAGGTGATTTATTATATATGTAGAAATTATTGTAAAAATATTTTTCAAAAAATATAAAATTATTTATGATACGTTATAATCATCTGTGCACGGTACTTGTTGTATGTTGGCTCAACATAGAACATTTAAAAACAAAGTCCGCAGAAGATCATGCGGCGAAAAAGGGCACCGGGGGGAGGGTGGCATTGTAGGAAGAAGAAGAAGAGATTGGATTTATACCTTGCCCTTCACTACCCGAAGGAGTCTCAGAGCGGCTTACAAACTCCTTTCCCTTCCCCTCCCCACAACAGACACCCTGTCAGGTAGGTGGGGCTGAGAGAGCTCTTGACAGAAACTGCTCTTGAGAGAAGAAGAGATTGGATTTATACCCCGCCCTTCACTACCCAAAGGTGTCTCAGAGCGGCTTACAATCACCTTTCCCTTCCCCTCCCCACAACAGACACCCTGTGAGGTAGGTGGGGCTGAGAGAGCTCTTGACAGAAACTGCTCTTGAGAGAAGAAGAAGAGATTGGATTTATACCCCACCCTTCACTACCC
>NW_015164382.1:0-11866 GCF_001447785.1 Gekko japonicus | reverse complement strand
TGACAGAAACTGCTCTTTTTTTCAAGAACAGCTCTGAGAGAACTACGGCTTGCCCAAGGTCATCCAGCCAGGTGCGAGTGGAGGAGTGGGGGAATCAAATCCGGTTCTCCCAGATTAGAGTCCGCGCACTCAACCACTACACCAAACTGGCTCTCAGAAGAGGTTGGATTTATGCCCCACCCTTCACTACCCGAAGGGTGTCTCAGAGCGGCTTACAAAATCCTTTCCCTTCCCCTCCCCACAACAGACACCCTGTGAGGTAGGTGGGGCTGAGAGAGCTCTTGACAGAAACTGCTCTTTTTCAAGGACAGCTCTTATCAGTACTACGGCTTGCCCAGGGTCATCCAGCCAGGTGCAAGTGGAGGAGTGGGGAATCAAACCCGGTTCTCCCAGATTAGAGTTCGCGCACTTAACCACTACACCAAACTGGAAATGCTAGGGACGTTTTAAACAGCACACCACAGCGATTCGGAAGTGCAAAGAAGGAGTAGAAAACAGAAGAAAGCCATTTCCCTCAAAAGCGGCTCAACCACGCTTTGCTAACCAGAGGCAAGCGGGATCGAATGAACAGGTAAATAAATTCCGCTAGCAGCCAGCTACTAAAACAGAATACAAAGGCAGTTTCAAAACGGCCAGCCACACACGCATACTCACTTGCTCCCATTAGAAATATTTCCAGGACATCTCTTAATACTCCGAGTGCTTGGAAATCTGTGCCCTCTGTCGTTTTTTAATAATTTCAACAGAAGGGATGCAGGGACTGAAACAATGTTGTTTATCTACTGCCATCCAGTGAATTCAGCAGGGATTTGAACTCAGTTCAGCATAAACTAAAATTGACCCCATCTATCCATTTACGTTGCCTGAGGCCAATTTTACCATGTACAACTCCTATCAAAACTGTCATTTAATTAAGCATGCACCTTGGGAGGGGGGGAAGCAGATTGCAGAAATATGTGTTGGGTTGGGGGGGGGATTTAGTTATAAACTTCACACATAGGGAGTAGAAAAAGCCCAGCAGGAACTCATGAGCATAACAGGCCACACCCAACAGCAGGAGCTCATTAGCATATTAGGCCACACCCCTGACAGGGCAGCTCATTAACATATTAGGCCACATGCCCCATGGCTTCCCTTGGGCTGCCCGGGCCTCATTAGCATATTAGGCCATACCTCATTAGCATATTAGGCCACACCCCTGACAGGGAGCTCATTAGCCTACCACACACCCCATGGCTTCCCTTGGCTTGCCTGAGCAAGCTGGCCCTTGGACATGAGGGGGAAGGCACGGGGAGGCATTACAGTTCATCTCCACAGTACAGAGATCGGTTCCCCTGAAGAAAATGGATGCTTTGGAGGGTGGAGTCTGTGGCATTGTGCCCCACTGAGGTCCCTGCCCTCCCAGGCTCCATCCCCCAAATCTCCAGGAATTTCCCAACCTGGGTCTGGTAATCCTACCCTCCCATCCCCTGCTGTTGGCCAGGAGGGGGGACCTGGCCACCCTATTATCCTCACAACAACCCTGTGAGGTAGATTGGGCTGCCTGTGCGTGACTGGCCCAATGTCACCCAGTGAGCTTCCACGGAAGAGTTCCTAGTCTGACAGATTCTATACCACACAGGCTCTTACATATGCGTGTGCATAGCTGCACTGATTTGTAAATCTAACGAGCAACCAGACTGAAATAATTAGGTCAGGACAAGACAGGTATTATGCGTACACACAAACAGCTGTCATGACGTCCCAGAAACAAAAGAGAGAGGCCTACTCCCCAGCTTCTAGCCCGACAGCCATTTTGTGGGTGGGGACATCCACAGTCAGACCCTGTCCGCTTGTGGGGGGGTCACATTTAGGGTTACAGCTAGGTGGAGGAGCACTGTCAGAGGCAAACACAAAAAGCCGAAATACAACTTGCCAAATAGTTTTTTTAAAACCTATTATTTTATCTGCTAAGTTAATCAGTCTTCCATTAGCTTTGCATTCAATGCAGGCTTGCTAGGCAACTGGATAAAATTCTGCCTCCAAGGTGTCTCTGTCAACAGATGGCCTAGATGTAGAATTTGAAGGTTAAATGCATCCAAACGAAAGGGCCCAGTATTCAAAAAAACTGAATATAAGACATGCATAGTTATCCAACATACAAAGAATACCTGTATCCGGGGGTCATTTCTTTCAGGAGCGCACAGGAGTGGAGCTCCGGCAGTAAAGAGCCCAGGGGGCGGGAACATGCAACAAGCCCCACCCCCTGCTCCCAGCAGCCCTCACTCAGAGCAAGAAGCAGACAGGTAAGTTGCAGAGCCCCCCTGGCCCAAAACAGTCCAGTGGCACCTTTAGGACCAAGTTTTATTCAGGTACAAGCTCTCCCTCTTCTGTGAGTCAGAAAAGAGTCTCACCGCCCCGCCCCCCCCCCCCCATAGCTAGCAATCCAAAGCAGTCCAGTGGCGCCTGAGCGGTGAGTGTTGCCTTCTAACACACTTCTGGTGATGTCACGGGGTGTGGCCTATGCAAATGAGTTATGCTAATGAGTTATGCTAATGAGCTCCCGCATCTCTTTTTCTACAAAATGACCCCTGCCTGTATTTATTACAAAGTGATTTGAAAGCGATTACAGGCCCAAATATAGCCTCAGTACAGATTAAAACCATACCATTATCTCCAACAAAGACCATAGGGGACCCTGACCAAATGTACTTCGGCCTTATGGCCTTCTTCATTGGTCAAGCATAGTTATTAGAGATTTGCTTCAGAAACTGCAATAATATTACAACAATTACTCAATATGTTTAGGACCAAGTTGGGACTGTTTTCTAATCAATGTCCATGGCCCAAGGCAGAGATATAATTAAGAGGCCTCATTTGAATTCACCTTCCGCCCTAGTCAGGGATGAGTATCTTGAGTGGTAATTAAATTGTCTACCTTCCTATTCTGGTCCTATTCCGAGTCCCCAATGGGAAGAAAGTCAGGATACAAATGAGGTAGACAATAAAATATATAACACAGCAATCCCCAACGCAGTGCTCAGGGGGTGCTAATCTGTGTATTTCCTGTAGTGTAGTGTAGTGTGGTGTGGTGTGGTGTAGTGTAGTGTGGTATAGTGTGGTATAGTGCAGTGTAGTGTAGTGTAGTGTAGTGTAGTGTGGTATAGTGTAGTGTGGTGTAGTGTGGTGTGGTGTGGTGTGGTATAGTGTAGTGTGGTATAGTGTAGTGTGGTGTAGTGTAGTGTGGTGTGGTGTAGTGTGGTGTGGTGTGGTGTAGTGTGGTGTGGTGTGGTGTAGTGTAGTGTAGTGTAGTGTGGTATAGTGTAGTGTAGTGTAGTGTGGTATAGTGTAGTGTGGTGTAGTGTAGTGTAGTGTGGTGTGGTGTAGTGTAGTGTGGTGTGGTATAGTGTAGTGTAGTGTGGTGTGGTGTAGTGTGGTGTAGTGTGGTGTGGTGTAGTGTAGTGTAGTGTAGTGTGGTATAGTGTAGTGTGGTGTGGTATAGTGTAGTGTGGTATAGTGTAGTGTGGTATAGTGTAGTGTAGTGTAGTGTGGTGTGGAGTGGTGTAGTGTAGTGTAGTGCAGTGTCGTGTAGTGGCTTCTTGGGCTCGGGAGATAAAAACCCAAACAGACTTTTTCAGTGGCACAGAAAAAAGAAAAACCGGGAACGTCGAGCCACTCTGTACCAGTGGACTGGCTAGAAAATTGCCCAGCTCACCCTGGGCAGGCGCATCACAGCTGTGTGCTCTCCACAGACACAGAATCCTTAGTGTCTCTCGGCCTGGCAACATCTCCCTCCGGCTGCATAAGACGCAAACCCTCCCCTATCTTAGGAAATGGAAACTAAACATCTCCCCTTCCCCAGAACAAGGAGCTGATCCCACTGTTTCCGCCGCCCTCTTGGCACAGGAGTTGCTTCAGAAGACCCCAGGGGGCATCGCCACCGTTGCGCCTCTAAGAAGCAACCATTCAGAAGGAGCGGTCACCAATGCAGGGCCTTCCACCATTTTGTGATTGGCCCCTTTCCTGCAGCAGCCATTTCTGAATAGCGGCCACTTCTCCTTCTCAAAATTCCAAGGCTGCCCCCAAGATTGGGAATACCTAGCCTAGAGACTTTTTATTGAAAAATGAAATCTGAAAGTCAGGGAATATCCTTGAGGGGGACAGCTGCCGATGCCTCAACCCAAATCAAAGCAAAGAAAGCAGTTTCCTGATTTGGGAAGAAGGTTGCCAACTTCCAGATTGTGGCTGGAGATCTCCCAGAATTACAACTTATATCCAGACTGGGGCGGTGATGCTCTGAATTCTTGGTGCTTGGGGGGCAACACTGGGAGGGCTTCTGGAGTTCCGACCCCACCGGTGGACCTCCTGATAACACCTGGGTTTTGGCCACTGTGTGGTGCAGAGTGTTGGACTGGATGGGCCATTGGCCTGATCCAGCATGGCTTCTCTTATGTTCTTATGTCTGGGGCAGTGATGCTCTGAATTCTTGGTGCTTGGGGGGCAACAGTGGGAGGGCTTCTGGAGTTCTGGCCCTGCTGGTGGACCTCCTGATGGCACCTGGGTTTTGGCCACTGTGTGATACAGAGTGTTGGACTGGTTGGGCCCACTGGCCTGATCCAACATGGCTTCCCTCATGTTTTTACATAAATCACTTATTTATTATTTAGTTAAAACTTTGATTCCACTTCTCCTGGATAAAATTTTGGACTGCATTTTGTTTTTCTTTTGGAAGGTGAGCTGCATGGCATTACACCCTACCAAGCCTCCCCCCCTTTCCCAGGTTCCTCCTTCAAATCTCCAGGCATTCCCGAACCCCGATCTGGAAACCCTATTTGAGAGACAGAACTGTGAGCACAACACAAAATAAGCCTTCCTCTGAAAAGAACAATTTGCCAGATTTACAACACATCTCTCAGTTTTCTGGCACCCAAACGTCACAATCTGCCACCGACGGAACGTTATCTTGCTATGCCGTTTCCCACTTCCAGCCTCAGAGGTTTCTCCTTGTTGGAATTAAAAACTTTTACACTCGATAAGCAGCAGGGCTCGCGAGCCAAGAACCAAAACAGCCGGCGATACACCTGGACCATCCGAACAGCCGGCTCGCCACCATCCAGCCTTCTAAAACATTCGCAGTTGACGAGCCAGAAAGTCCGGTCGTTACATGGCAAATTCCATCGCGATGACAAAACCAACTGGACGGACAGCACGGCGGAGAAAGAGACTTTGCTCTTCTTCCAAAAGGGAAGACACTGGAACGATACACAAGCGCTATTACCCCAGCACAAGCACGCGGGGCTGGGTGTACGTTGAAGTACGGGAAACCAAATTACAGAAACCAGCTTCCCATTTTGGGTCCCTGGAGTGCTTGGTTCACATTCCCTAGCTGGCATATACCAGGTGGCTACAGCAGTAAGACAGTGTGGGGGGAGAGAGGCAGGGCTACTTGAATCAGCATTTTGATGCATGCTCACCTGTCAAGACAGCGTCTCAGTTTGACTGAACATCCCCTTGCCAATCCACTTTTTATATATATTTTTTTCTCCCTCCTGGGTCTAAATTCTCACTCCTGCCAACTCCCCCACCTTATCTTCTGTAGGTCTGCAGCTTTATATGAATTGATTAAAGAGATCAGTCCATTAAAACTGTCTTATCTAGTACATGTTTTACAGCACCCATCGTCCTCCTTCCAAGAAGCTGAGGGCAACCTAGGGAGGGAGAGCCAGTTTGGTATAGCGGTTAGGAGTGCAGACTCTAATCTGGGAGAACCGGGTTTGATTCCCCACTCTTCCACATGCAGCTGCTGGTGTGACCTTGGGTCAGTCACAAGTTCGCTCAGAGCTGTTCTCTCAGGAGCAGTCCTCAAAAGAGCTCTCTCAGCCCCACCTACCTCATAGGGTGTCTGTTAGCGGGTGGGGAGGGGAAGGGAGTGAAAGGGAAAGGAGATTGTAAGCCACTCTGAGACCCTCAGAAGTACAAATCTAATTTCTTCTTCTTCTTCTTCTTCTAGATGCTCCTCCCTTCACCATTTTATCTTCATGACAACTCCGAGACAGGGTGAGGCTGAGACAGTCTGACTGGCCCAAGGCCACCTAGCCATTTTCAAAGAAGTGTGGGAGGGAGAGCCAGTTTGGTATAGTGGTTAAGTGTGCGGACTCTAATCTGGGAGAACCGGGTTTGATTCCCCACTCATCCACTTGCACCTGCAGGATGACCTTGGACAAGCCACAGTTCTGACAAGAGCTGTTCTTGAAAAAGAGCAGTTTGTGTCAGAGTTCTCTCAGCCCCCACCCACCTCACAGGGTGTCTGTTGTGGGGAGGGGAAGGGAACGGAGTTTGTAAGCTACTCTGAGACTCCAAGTGAAGGGCGGGGTATAAATCCAATCTCTTCTTCTTCTTCTTCTGAACCCAGGTCTCCCAGTTCAGACTCTGACACCAGCCAAATTAGACATGAGGGCGGCCACAAGGCCAGTCATTGGCCACCAATTCCATTTTAGAGGAGAATGTCGCCATTTAAAAATTGCCACAAGGAACCCATCCTGATCGGTCCCACGGCATAGTGGCAACAGGCGATCCTGTGCCCCCTGTCTGCACTTTTAAAGTGCGAAACAGCCACATTTGAGGGCTCTAAACGGCATGGGGGGGCACAAAATCTACTGTTGCCTCAGGCCCTGTCAGGCTTGGACCTTGTTGCCGATGTTTAAATGCTGACGTTCTCCTCTAAAATTGTGTCGGTGGCCACCATCTCCTCTAGGTTGCTACACCACACTGGCTCGCTAAATGGGTTTTTTTAAAAATAAGCTTTAAACTGGACAGACGTCGGACTAGAGGGAGCCCAGTTTTTAAATCTTTCAAGGTTTTTTTGGTCCTGATGTACTGCTACCACACGTAATGAAAAAGACAAAAACACTGCCCCTGGCCTAGCACAGGCCTAGCCTTTCCTAATGAACCGGCTTGTTCTCTGGTGTGTCCTTTGTTATCTTTTGAAGGTTTCGTTAATACACAAAAGTCATCTACGTTTAATCGATTTATCAGTCAGAGGATGGTTGATCAACGAGATTTTCTTTTAATCTGCTGGCTAACCCCACTGTTCGGCACTTTCAGTTCTAAATTCAGCTTCCCTTCCCAGCCTCTAATTAACTTCTCTCAAAATACATTATAGCCCACCCCCACCACCAGGAACAAACTCCAGTTTGCTCACATTCATTCATAGCTGGTGGTTTCCCGCACTGCCTCACTTCAACTGGCTAATCAAAGGTTTTCGCCCACCTAATGTTTCACTTTAAATGATGTTGTTATTACACATTCATGCTCTCTTCTGGGCCTTCGGAGAAGCACGGAGCGTGAAATGAGAATACGGAGAAATGGATGAAATTAAAAAGGAGGTGCGATGCTGTTATTTGTGGAATACTAACTGGAGGACAAAGCCGTGGTCTATCTGCCTTATACTGAATCAGACCCTCGGCCCATCAAAGTCAGTATTATCGACTCACACTGGCCAGTAGCCCTCCAAGGTCTCAGGCAGAGGTCTTTCACATCACCTACTGCCAGATCTTCTAATTGGAGATGCCGGGGATTGAACCTGGGACCTTCTGCATGCCAAGCAGATGATCTACCAATGAGTCACATCCCTCTCCCCACCAAAAGCAAACACATGGAACTTCCTTATACTGAATCAGGCCCTTGGTCCATCAAGATCAGTATTGTCTACTCAGACTGGCAGCAACTCTCCAGGGTCTCAGGTAGGAGTCTTTCACATCACCTACTACCTGATTCTCAACTGGAGATGCCAAGGATTAAAAACCTAGGACCCTCTGCATGTCAAAGAGATGTTCCACCACTGAGCCACAGCCCATTTAGTACATTTTTATCCTGGCTTTCCTCCAAGGAGCTCGTAGAATTGTATACAGTTCTCTTTTCCTCCTTTTATCTTCAAAACAACCCTCTGAGGTAGGCTGCGAGAATGTAACTGGCCCAAGGTCACCCAACGACCTTCATGGGAAAGTAGGGATTTGAATCCAGGACTTTTTACAACATGCTAACTGCTATACCATACTACCTAGTGTACAAGCGGTATATCTGTTTTGTACCACATGCCTGGACACTCCCGCATGTATCTACCTGTAGTCTTTTGAACACTTTCCGGGATCAGAGGAAAGAGAGAGAAGTAGGCTAGGTTTGATGACGCCAGCTCTCAGCATAAAGCAACAAGCCGGCTAAATCAACCAGTTTCCATGTAATTGAGCAGACGGCATGCTTAGTTTTTTAAAAGTTTGATTGGCTGGGGTCTGTGGCCAAGTGACTAATGCTCTGTAATTTTGATGCTTGGGGGGGGGCGTGGTTCTCAAAGTCCGAGAGTGGAGGAAGGAGATGTTTTCTCCACACTAACAGAGCTGCTTCGGCCCATTCATGAAAGACTCGATGGCCTTAACCAATTGATTGCTGCCTCAAACCAGAGCATGGCAAAACAGCAACAGCAGATCACCGAGCTTGTGAAAAAATCGATCCAAACTGATGAAAAACTTAAAGAGACCACACATGATGCTAAAAAGCTGAAGAAAAGAGTTGGTCTGATGGAACAAAAGCAGGATCTACACGAAAGGAAGCTATTGAACCTACAAATGGACAAAGCGAATAAAACCCTTAGATTCCAAGGGGTGGCTGAGACGACAGGAGAAATTTTGAAAGATGTGGCAGCTGAGCTAATCGCTCTATCGCTCGGCATTGCAACGGCTGAAGCGCATGCAGAGATAGAAGTGACATATCGTTCTTACTCTAAATATATTAAGCAAAACAAACTGCCGGGCGAGATCGTGGTCAAATTTCTCCGACGACAGACAAGAGATGATATTCTCAAAGCAACAGCAGACAAACCCCTGCAAATGGGATCAGCAAGTATCAGGGTCCTTAAGGACGTTCCATTTGAGGTTCGACAGAAAAGAAAAGCGTACAAAGAACTCATCTCAACACTTCAGATCAACCAAATTCAATACTCCTGGCTTTTTCCAGAAGGGGTCCAATTCAAATATAGAGACAAAAGAGAAAAAATCGACTCGGTGTTAAAAGCAGAAGAATGGTTGAAGCAATTCTTCGGACAGAAAGAGGAAGAGCAGCAAGACGGAGGAGGCCAGGCAGCTGACCTGGAAGAGACGGACAGAGACCTACTTGGAGCAGAAGGAGGCACGGCCAGAGAAGCATATGACTTGCGGCTAAGAGTTGCCAAATAGCACTTATGAACTAAAAAGACTTATGGATGAGCTGGAAGAAGTCTATGTGCACACTGAGAAGAAATTAGATATACAACAAAATGGACTAACTAATCTCCTAAATTCCTTGACTTAATGAAAGCATTAATCTTTATAACTAACTGCATACTAACTGTTAATGACCCTACTTTCTTGGGTTTTTAGTTATAGTGTGGGTTTTCTTTCTTTATACTGTTTGTATCCTGGGGTTTGTTATTTTAGTTTGTTATTTTTTTCCCCCCCTTCCATTTTTTCTCCCTCTCTTTTCTTTCCTTTTTGTAGTCACGTAGGTGTAATAAAAAATCAATAAAGCTACCCTTCGGGGGATTAAAAAGAAACTGCTTGGCTCAGACCCTCTGTTGTGGATTTCTGTCTGGGCTTCTGTGGCACCATACACCGCTAAAATTATCATGCAGTTCGGGTGTGGGGCAGCATTTAGGCGAAATGAGGCAAGCGTGTCCACTTGCGCGCCTTATCCACCATACCAAAATTGGCTCGCCTTAAGAGCTGGGAGGGTGAAGTAGGGATATGCCACTCAGTGATTGAATTGTGAAGTGGGAAGGAACCAGAAAGTCACTCCAGTCAGCTCTGATCTCTACCGAAAAGGAGATCAACTGATTGCCATACTAATTATATACATTGTGATTAGCACGTATTATGAACTGGAGGGACCAAGGTGCAATGATCGAGTTGCGTCGTTCCAAAAGGAGCATGTAAGATTTAAAGTTAATCATAAACTAGATGGGGGGTGGGAGAGAATTAAAATGACCTGTAAGAAAGTGGGACAAAGACGTTCTTTTGGTTTGATTCCTTCCCTCTAGGCCACTTTCCTGAGCTCGTCTGTGCAGCATAAACATGTGGTCTGCTAGAGAGCCAGTTTGGTGTAGTGGCTAAGTACATGGACTCTAATCTAGGAGAACCGGGTTTGATTCCCCACTCCTCCACTTGCAGCTGCTGGATGATCTTGGGCAAGCCATAGTTCTGTCAGAGCTGTTCTCTCAAGGACAGCTCTGGAAAGAGCTCTCTCAGCCCTGCCTACCTCACAGGGTGTCTGGTGTGGGGACAGGAAGGGAAAGGAGTTTGTAAGTCGCTCTGGGACTCTGAGTGAAGGGCGGGGTATAAACCCAGTCTCTTCTCTTCTTCTGTACTTGCAGGACTGTAGAATACTAGGTATTTATTTATTTACAAAATTTGTATGTGTGAGGGAAAAGGTCTAACTTTGCCTTCTCCCTTGAACTCTAGTTTTCTGCATGCAGAGATTGTTTTTCTAGTGGTGCATTCAAACACTTGGGGTCCCACCACAACCTGGAGCAGCCCAGTTCAGGGGTCCCCAACCTTTTTGAGCCCGCGGGCACCTTCTGAATTCTGACAGAGTGCGGTGGGCGCAGCCACAAAATGGCTGCCGCGGGCCACAGAGCCAGCCACAAAATGGGGGCTGCAGCTCACCTTCAATCACACAGTGAAGATCCTTCTGCCCTAGTGGCAGCTGCCGCCACAGCAGTGTTTTTAAAAATCTGCTCAACCAATCAAATCTCCAATGGCCAATCAGAATCCTTGCTGGGCAACAGCCCTATCTGGCCCTGCCCACTTTGGCAGGTAGCCAGTTTGGTGCAGTGGTTAGAAGTGTGGACTCTAATATGGGAGAACCGGAACCAGAAGCCCTGCTCCTCCACATGCAGCTGCTGGTGTGACCTTGGGTCAGTCACAAGTTCTCTCAGAGCTGTTCTCTCAAGAGCAGTTCTCTCAGGGCTCTCTTAGCCCCAACTTCTTCACAGGGTGTCTGTTGTGGGGAGGGGAAGGGAAAGGAGATTGTAAGCCCAGCTGTAAGCTGTGGGTACCAGGAAAGTTATTGGCAGGCACCACATTGGGGGCCCCTGGTTTAGTCCCCAAGAATCACGTCTCATGACTTGGCCGACCCCAGAGATTGTGCCTAGATGAAAAAGACTGAAGCGACTTCCCACAGAGGGGCACACAGCAGTTAGTGTATCACTGGCACTTTGTAGTTCCGGCGGCTTTTTGCTTTTGTGCACCATCAAAATGAGTGACTGACAAGCAGACGTCGCCAGAAAGTCTTTTAAAGGTCTCTGCACAATGCCAAGAACTCTGCGTACTTCTGACTTTAAATTTCCTGACACTGGCTCATTACACATCCTGTGGATGAATTGATTACGGGGACTCAACAACGCCCGTTTCATCCAGCCGGCGGAGGTATTCAAAAGAACTGTCTTCAGGTCCCCTGGATTAAAGCTGGCGACTACTGACTCCTTTGAAAAACCTGGCATCTCAAAAGGAACCTGAACTCTTTCGTGTATCTGTCGATGCACTTTCCCCTAACACCACTTTCTGGAGCAGTCTTTGTTCATTGCAGCTAGATTCCAGTCCAGTACCACCTTAGAGACGAGCCAGGTTTTGGGCATATAAAGCTCCCTTCAACAGGCTCTTCAATGCTTATTTCCCCCCAATCTTGTTGGTCTCAAAGGTGCTACACAACTTGAATCCAGCTGTTCTACCACAAAAATTTTATTCACGGCAGTTTCTCCCAGCAGAGACACCCCGGTTTGGAATACAGGTTATTACAGGCCCACTGGAGAGCTCCAGGAAAACCATAAGAAAATGAGAAGCCATGTTGGATCAGGCCAATG
>NW_015164381.1:42777-44249 GCF_001447785.1 Gekko japonicus | reverse complement strand
TTTAATAGAACATGGGAAATGGATTCAATAGCATCCAGGCTACAGGGGCATCATCTAATTTCATAGGGGATTCTTTTTACATCTTCCGGAGAAGATGGCCGATGGCAGTACATTAAAATCTGGCCAGCATATATGCCCTTCTTTGATGGGGATCTGTTAAAGAGCAGAAATAAGAGGCTATCTGGCCAGGTGTCAGAGATAATTCCAGATGAACTGGAGATCAAGATTTCCTAGCTGCCTCAGTCAGGCACTGAAATTGTACATCTAACAACCTGTGTTTAATTATCTGAAATGCTGTTGAGGCAGATGATAAGTAAAGTAAATCTAGAGGTATACATATAGACCTATTTTTGTTAGAGACTAATTTCAACTAGTTAGACTCATGATAATCTGTCAACATTAAGAAAGTAAGAAAGAGTATATAACAGCCTTTGTTTAATTATCTGAAAATGCTCTTGAGGCAGATGATAAGTAAAGCAAATCTAGAGATATACATATAGACCTAATTTTGTTAAGGACTAATTTCAACCAGTTCGATTCATGCTAATCTGTCAATGTTAAGAAAGTAAGAGAGTTCAGAATTAAACAAAAGACGAAGCCAAAATTTGATAGTCAAAAACCAGGCCTGAGTTTCTAGCAACTCTGGCCAGTTTCAAGACAAATTGCAGCATATGGAACACAGGGAGACCAAGGATTTTCTGTAGGAAAAAAGATTGTAGTCCCTCAGTTGATTGATTGATTGCACTTATCCATATGGGAGCTCCGTAGAGGAATTGTGGGCTGAATTTTGCATTAAAGGCTTTTAAAGCCATGGGAAATACCTATTGCTTCTCAAATAGAAAAAATGGGCGATGGCAGTAGCACTATTCCTTGCTAAGTTGGGGGCACATTTATGAAGTGTAGCCCAGCTCCCATTGTAATAGAAGTTGATCCCCGAATATTTGAAGGATTTAATCTGCTCAATGAGATTTCCCTGAATTGTCCATACAAACTGTTTCCAGGATTTAGTAAAAACTAAGATCTTTGTTTTCCTATGATTCAGACAGCCTGCTGTTATTGCAATAGGTCAAGCATTGATGTAAAAGATGCCTCAGTCCAAAATCGGGAACATGAAAATAAAACTGTCATCCGCATATAAGAGAATTGGAATATGGTGTTGACTATTTTTGGGGAAGTGTCCATCAATTTCAGACAAAACTGGGGCTAGGTAATTTAGAAACAGATTAAACAACAAGGGGTCAAGGATTGAAGTTGACCAGGCAGCTAGTGTGTGTATAAAGTTTTTAATTAAAAAAGTAATCTGGGCTCCATGTTCATTCTGGCCATCTTATCCCACAAGAGATCTTTTGGGATTGAGACAAATGCTGCTTTAAGATCTAAAAAGGCAGCAAAAAGCTTATTACCATGTTTCCCACTGTATTTGAACTTCGTAGGAAAACAACCGTGGTATGATAATGAAGTCATGTTTAGGA
>NW_015164381.1:40446-40636 GCF_001447785.1 Gekko japonicus | reverse complement strand
ATGATAGAGATAGATAGATAGATAGATAGATAGATAGATAGATAGATAGATAGATAGATAGATAGAGATAGAGATAGAGATAGAGATAGATAGATAATGATAGATAGATAGATAGATAGAGATAGATAGATGATGATGATGATGATAGATAGATAGAGATAGATAGATAGATAGATGATAGATAGAGATA
>NW_015164381.1:12442-40417 GCF_001447785.1 Gekko japonicus | reverse complement strand
AGAGATAGATAGATGATAGATAGATGATAGACAGATAGATAGATAGATAGATAGATAGAGATAGATAGAGATAGATAGATAGAGATAGATAGATAGAGATAGATAGATAGATGATAGATAGATAGATAGATGATAGATAGATAGATAGATGATAGATAGATAGATAGATAGATAGATAGATAGATAGATAGATAGATAGATAGATAGATAGATAGATAGATCTTTTTGTAGCAGGAACTCCTTTGCATATTAAGCGACACACCCCTAATGTATCCAATCCTCCAAAAGCTTACAGTAGCTCCTGTAAGAAGAGCTCTGTAAGCTCTTGGAGGATTGGATACATTAGGGGCGTGTGAAGAGCCCTGCTGTTCCCCATTCCTGCCCCCACCTTTCTGGAGCCATCCTCTCTGCTCATCGCCCCGTCTTCTCATTTAGCCGGCGAGGCCATCCAGAACTCCAGGGCGGCATCCTTGTACCCGGTTCTCCCGCTCCTCTGCTGTTGACCCCAGGGCCCACCAGGCATTGGGAGCCTGGGAGGTGGCTTTGGATGAGGGGGGTGGACTCTCGCCACCTGGCCTGGACCCTGTGCTGCCAACTCCCTATGGGGCTGTGCCAGCATGTTGGGCCTTGCACCATTCACTGTTGGTGCTGGCGGGGGGGTATGGCTGTGGCTTCTGGGAGCCTCCCTGCTGGCTGGGGACTCCTCTTGGCTCTCCCTCGCTGTGGCTTTGGCGCCTGCAGGAGCCCCATTGAGTGCACGGGGGTGTAGTCTGTGGGCCTTCTGAGGTGCTCAGTGAGTGGCCGGCTTGCTGGGTGGAGCTCGGGTGTCCCATTTCTGGGACAACGAAACCTTGATTTTAGTGCTTGCCTGCGAGGGGGCATGTTTGTTTGTTTAGAGATGGTAACATGGAAGTATTCTGCTCCCTACATTGGGACCCTGATAATTCACAGGCTGCTATATAGCGTGCCAATTGTATTTTCTGAGTCATCTTCAAGGGTGGCCTCATGTAGAGCAAGTAACAATTCAACCTTGAGGTCATTGTAGCATGGAATTTTTGTGGCTGGATCAATCATTTCCAAATAGGGGTAAAGCTCTGGGGCTCAACACAACCAGACAAATGCATTCTTAGCTGCTTCTCTAATAACAGTGTGGGATCTGACAGAACTCCCACATTCTTAATCATTCTTAATGTTGTCTGACAAAAAGAGCTGAAACCTACCAAAACTAGAACTAATCCTCTCTAGGCACATGCCCTTCCAAAAAGATCACAGCACCCCAAACCTTGCTGACATGCCTAAGGAAGACCTAACTAAAATTAAGACCAGATGGAACTGCATGCACCACTATTTCATCGTCGACTGGTAAACTGGCAATTAAGCTGGAGCAGATCCGGATAGGCACGAACGTTTCATGAACTACAGTTAGTGCTGAATTTTGGCCAGTTCATGGTTCAAAAAGTGAAGTCTGTGGCAGGCCAACCAGCACAAACTTTCCATGAACTTTCAAGAAGTTTGTGGAGTTTTGTGGAGGTTCATGAATGAATACACTTCAGATACTGTCTCTAGTCAAACAAAATGTTTACCCCCCCCCTGCCAGTGTTCCTTTGTGTTCACTTCTCATTTTCTTGCACAGAGCATGAAAAATTCCACACACACCCTGCTTGGTTTTGTGACTCTGCGCTTTGCAATGTCAGTGGACTCGCGTCTCCTGGCTCCGCCTTCCGCCACATCTGGTCCACCGTAGATTTTGCACTCAGTCGCCATCTTTGCCGCTCACCATTCTGCTGTTCACTGCTCACCACCGATACTCCATGAACCCCCTTGACAGGGGAGGGTGCCCCCTACCATCTAAGGTAGGTACCTAATTTATCTACTCGCAGTTTTTGATGTTAATTCCTGTTTTCGAACCGCTGGGTTAGCGGGAGCTGGGACTGGGGCCAGGTGCTCACTCTGGCCGCGGCGGGTTTCGAACAGCTGTAGCAGCTGTTCGTAGATGTTACTAGCAGGCGTTTAACCACCTGTGCCACCGCTCCCTTTGATTCTGTTCTGCTGGGCTTCTATTGCCCTTGCTATTTTTGCTGTTTATTTCCCCTCCATTGGGAACAATGGAGCATAGGGAAACTTCTTTGGGGGGGGCATACCTTGGACCTCATAAATTCTCACCAAACATGGAGGGCAGGTAGAGGAAAGTCAGCCAGCAATCCCTGTGAGTTTGGTGTCCCTAGCATGCTGTGGGGCATTCTACTGCATCATGAACTCCACAAACTGAACCAATTTGTTTAGCTCTTAAAGTTCATGACAGTTTGTGGTTCATAAACCAGGCACACCACAAACCCTCACGAACCACATTTTCCTGGTTCATGCCAATGCCTAGATCTGGAATGTTAATGGCAAAGAAGCATGACAAAACATTACATCTAAACATAAAATCCCTATATACTTGTGAATCCCTTTTAGGAGACATCATATCAGACCCATCAGCCTCCAGACATGGACCATCCTAAATGATTCTCTACCCCCGTAGGGAAGGGGGGGCCTACCCTCAACCCTGTTTAATAGTTTGAAAGGTGTGTATTTAAGGTAAAAACATTTCGTATAACTGATCTATTACAAAATCAATGCGATATAGAGGTAACCACCACGTGTATGTGCTCATTTACATGTCAATTTCCTAGCAAGTATCTCTTACCTGAGTTTAGTTTTGGCATCACTGAAGCTCTCTGATACAAAATAAACAGGTTGGTAGGTCTGATCTTGATAGGGCTGCACAGCGGTTGCATCAGGGTCAAAGTCCCGCAGCTCTGGTTCATCTGACAAAGAATGCTGTATAAAGCAAAACGAAAGGCATCTATTGATGGATAAAATCACAGATAAGCTAAATTATAACAACCCCTCTCACGAGTATGATACTTTTTTTGGCAGATGGAATCCAATCCTTGAAAAACTAGACTACGTCCTGGACAGAATTAACAAATCTCAACAATTTCAATACTACAATTATATCCGACGTGACTGGGTATTATAAAAATGGTGAAGTAATTACTAATATGAATATCTTGTTATGTCTAGCATATTCCATCTGTTGCCAATAATGCTTGTATTTTAAGTATTACACTTTTAACACATGTTAGTAGTTGGTCGAATTTGTAAGTTGTAAGTTGTTGTTTACCAGTTAATTGTGAACACTGTTGTTATTGTTTAAATCCATAGTGTTTAAATCCACAATAAATTTTAAAAAAAAACCATCGCAAAAAAAAGAAAAAAAAAAGAATCTGTCCTAGACCAGAGCAGTGAAAGCAAGATGAGAACTGAGTGATGTAGACTGTATCTGGCGTTATTTAATGATATGATGTATCGACATGGCTGAAAGGAGGGTACTTCTGGGGTTTGGGGGTTTCTTTCATTTGTGTTTCTGAGACGACACACACAAACTATGTGCAGTACTATTTCTTTCTTAAATAGAGCTTAGTTAAAAGCTCTTTTTAAGAAAAAAATCAACTCAAAATGGGGAGAGGGAGCTTGGGAAGACAAGGATTTTTTTTAAAGTACACATTCTTACATTATATAACCTTTTCTCTGTTCATCAAAGTAATGTTATTAGCAGCGCATGCAGTGATTGCATTTGGTTGGAAAGAGAACTCAAAATTGACTTTAGAAAAATGGAACGAATATTTATACAAATATATACAATCGGACATATTGGAATGTTTAGAGCAAGATAAGATATGGACTGTAAAAATGAAGGAGATAAAAAAGAAATGGTCGGTATACTTTAAATGGGTTTATAAAGGGGAAGCCAACAGGGGTATATTTGAAAAGTTGGAAAGAATGTGCTCGTGGTTGAAAACGTAATCTGAATAACATGATGGTGGCCACCTTAGGGGGGGGAGGGATAAAATAGGGGAAAAGAAGTATCAAAATTTGGAACTAAACTGTAATGTAATAACAATATTGGGATACAATAAAAAATTATTTTTTAAAAAAAAGGAAGATTATTCTGGAACATCTAGAGCACCTAATAGGTTGTAACATTGTAGTAACGGTCTTACATGGTTTTAACTTGTTTTTATGTGTTGGCTCGTGCCTATCGGTGAACCGCCCTGAGCCCGCGTTGTGGGGAGGAAGGGCTATACATTGAAATTATAAATAAATAAATAAAAGAGGCAGCCCATATGACTTAATTTAGTGTGGAGAATAGGCTAGTGGAATAGTTTAGGACTTACTATTAGCTCCCCATAGGAAGAGAGAAGCCCAGCTCCGTACGCTTTGATGATTCCGTTCTGTTTGCAGAGACCAAACTCCACCGTGAACCAGTAAAGCTGGGAAGGGGGGAAAACGACACACACAAACACACCCCAATATGTCAGGTAACCAAGAGACATGCCGGTGCTGTTAAGGTCATGCAAAACAAGGAGAAGGACTTCATCGACAACTAAACTAGAGAACTTCGGGGAGGTGGGGAGATAGTCTGTCCCTTTCTAAGACATCAAGAGATGGTGAATCTGTTATCAAAACAGGCCTCAGGCCTGCGTGCTTGTTCTTCTTTGGTATCAGATCTTGTCAGGTGTGGGTGACGTCACTTATCTCTTTATGCCATTTTCTGCTATACTAATATCCCTTCCTGGTGGAGAGTGGAGATCTGCTGGAATTATAACAGATCTCTAAACTACAGATATCCCTTCCCCTGAAGGAAATGGCTACTTTGGGGGTAGACTCTATGGCATTATATCCTGCTGAGGTCCTTAAAGGTAAAGGTTTCCTTGCTCGAAAGCCAGTCGAATCCGACTCTAGGGTTGCGGTGCTCATCTCTGTTTCAAAGCCGAAGAACCAGCGCTGTCCGAAGACGTTTCCATGGTCATGTGGCCGGCATGACTAAGCACCAAGGCGCACGGAATGCTGTTACCTTCCCACTGAAGTGGTACCTATTTATCTACTTGCAATTTCTCGCTTTCGAACTGCTAGGTTGGCAGGAGCTGGAACTAGAGATGGGAGCTCACTCCGTCATGCGGCACTCGGGTCTCGAACTGCTGAACTACTGACCTTCCACAGCCTGCAGTTCAGCATCTTAACGACTTGAGCCACCACAGCTCCTGAGGTCCTTACCCATCCCAAACTCAACCCTTCCCAGGCTCTACCCACAAATGTTCTGGTACTTCCCAACCCAAAGCTGGAAGCCCTATTCAAAATGCATTTCATGAAGACATTTGAAATATAAATAGGTCCTTACTGTGGCGAGTTTTTCAATCTCCTCATCTGTTGCTCCCAAGGACGCGAGGCCAATGTCCTAGGAGCAGAAGAAAAGTGGGATTTTTCTTTCCCTGTAAGCCCTCAAAAGACTTCCTCCTGTGCCATCAAATGTCATTGTAACTTAGTTGTTCTGTGGAACTGTAAATGGCTAAAAGTATCTTGAAGACTGTGGCTTGTTACCACACCTTGGTGGAGACAGGAGACTTTACATGGAGCAGAGCAGCAAAACGTGGACCAACAGCATACTTATTAAGCATACAACTTGTTATTTCAGAAGCCGAGCAAGCACGGCAAAAAGAAACAACTGTGTTCTGCTGCATTCCGAGACAGCAGTGCCAAGCAGGAGACGACTACTTCAGGGTGGTGTTTTGGTTTGTCCCCTCAGATTAGAATGACCAGGCACTCTATTCTTCAAACTTCTTTTTCAGACATCTATTTTAAGGCTTGTTCTCTAAAGTGATTTGATTCTGCTTTTTACCAGTGACATTGATTTAAGGTTTTTTTTAATCAAAGGATTTGCTCAGATTGCTTTGCCACTTACTGATTTGCTGAAAACCAAAGGCAAGGGGTTTGATGCCACCAAGCCAGGGGCACCTTTAAAGTGGTCCTCTGAATGTGCGGATGCTTTTGGACGTCTAAAATCTATGTTCACTTCTGAACCTGTCCTGGCTCACCCCGATGAAACTAAAAAATATATTGTGCAAACTGATGCGTCTGATGTGGCTATGGGGGCAGCCATTTTGCAGCTGGGGGATGACAACAAACTTCGCCCTTTAGCTTACGTCTCCAAAAAGTTTACGGACGCTGAAAGACACTGGTCGACAGATTCTTTTGGTAAACATTTGAGTGACAGGTTCTCATTGCAATGTGCATCAAACTAATCAAGACCAAGAGATAACGGGATTGACACACAAAGGGCTTAAATATAAATACCGAGCATTTGCTGACGATGACCAGTGACATTGATTTAAGGGGGTGGGGTTAATGATTTTTTTTGGGTAAGCATTTGAGTGACAGGTTCTCATTGCAATGCGCATCAAACTAGGGCTTAATACTGTGGTGGTGGAAAGTGCCACAGGTTACCTATGGTGAACCCATGGGCTATTCAAAGCAAGGGATGTTCAGAGGTGGTTTGCCAGTGCCTGCCTCTGGATAGTCATGGGGTGATTTCCCACTAGCGCTGCTCCGCGCTCACTCCTCCCTTTTGCCCCGATGGTACGTGTCAATTTCACACAAGCTGCTGCGCGGCCGCATTTTGCCCCACAGCTTCGTGTGATTTTCCCCGCGTCTACTCAGTCCTCAAAAAACCAGGATTGAGTCGACGCGGGGAAAATTGCACGAAGCTGCGGGGCAAAATGCGGCTGCGCAGCAGCTTGTGTGAAATTGACACGTACCATCGGGCCAAAGAGAAGAGTGAGCATGGAGCAGCGCTTGTGGGAAATCACCCATGATCTCTTATCCAAAAACTAACCAGGGTCGACCCCTGCTTAGCTTCTGAAGTCTGACAAGATCAGGCTAGCTTGGACTATCCAGGTCAGAGCATTAAAATTACCTATGCACAACAGTCTTGTTCCATTCTCCCAAACCGCCATTGCCTCTCACTTTATTCCACTGCTCTTGCTGTTCCCATTTATACAAAGTTTTGCAAAATCCCAACAAATAAAAAGCCTTGAAAACAGTCATTGCACTAACTCAGTCACTGGTGGGAATGTTGCTCTAAATCATACTTCAACACAGGTCGAATCTGCATTTGCATTTTAAAAGCAGTTTCGTGCGGCTGTGACGCCGTCTTTCTCTATGCTCGTTTGAAAGTTGCTTGGAGAAGATTCATTTAAAGCGGTGCGGAGGCGCAATGACAGGGGAGCCGCCATGAGAGGGCGATAAACATATGCAGACGGGCAAAATTATACTAGCACAGTTGAAGTGTGAAACCGTTGAAGTGTGAAACCGAAAACAAATGTAGACAGTTTTGTTGAAGATGGAGTCAGAAGGCTGGGACACTGGTAGGAAAGACCGCAAAAAGAAGAAAGAAACTGTGAGGTAACTGCGCTAGATAATATTTCAATAATAATCACAAAATTGTACAAAAATGTGTGCAGAAAATTATATAAATATACAAGACAATAAAAATTGATGTGTTGACGATGGTCTCTGGAATGCTCTATCGTTTCGATACTATTCTTCTTCCGAGAGTGAATGAAAACAGCGACTCTTGGTCTGTCTTTTCAACTAGTAGGTATCAAAAAATCCATAATATTCACCGATGTATCATGACTTAATTGCAAGAATTTCTCTGACAGAATGTTCCTGGGGCAAGGTGCTTGTATATTGCCTATATTGAATAGTATCGGAAGCGATAGAGCATTCCAGAGACCATCGTCAAAACATCAATTTCTATTGTCTTGTATATTTATATAATTTTCTGCACACATGTTTGTACAATTTTGTGATTATTATTGAAATATTATCTGGCGCAGTTACCTCACAGTTTCTTTCTTCTTTTTGCGGTCTGTTCTGTGACTGTGACCATCATTTTTGAGCCACACTGGTAGGAAAGACAAATGAAGATTCGACCCTTATCATTGTTCTTGAAAGTTTGTAGCACTATTGTTGGGTACCAAGTGGCCGGAAGCAACAAGGTAAAGGGTTTCAACAAGCATTTTAACCTTTTGCTGAGGTTACTCAGGTCTCATTTATTTGTTTGTTTAGAGTATTTTCAGTTACCTTTGTTCCATACTGGAGAATCAGCACTATATCTATTCCACACATAATTGGAGGTGGGGGTTAGTTTGGCCCCAAGTGAAAACTAGGTGTTCTAGTTTAAAGCTACTCACATAAGCAATACAGTATCAAAAAACCTTTCTCACAGATGACGTAGTGGGAGGCTTTACAAATGGGGTATTCTGGAGATGCATCAATCCCTGCTTGTGGAAGTTGCAAGATGAGCAATAATTTGTATAACCAAATCAGTGCATATAAATCTAAGTCATGTACCACCTATACATCATTTTATAACATATAAAATGAGAGCTCCTACCTTTCTGTCTCCCTTCAGCATTCATGTTTGCAGGTCTGGATAACTTATTTCCAAATACGTACCATTAGGAAACATCAGAAACGGTACGTTCTTTGCATACATATCCAGTTTCTTACTCTTAACACTTCAAACTCAATTTTCTCTTTAAAGGTTTGAGATGCTTTTGGTATAAGACGTTTCACAGGTGGCTCACCTGGGAGAACTGTGCAAACGTTTTGTCTGCCAGCATTGGAACATGTCCCAGAAGTTCATGGCAGCAATCCCTTGCATTGGAGAGAAAGAGAACTGATCAGCAGTTGTATTTAGAACAGCAAGCCAGAGGACTAACTACCTGATGCTCAATGATATGCCATAGCAAGATGAGCACAGTGACTTTGTGCGGTAGTACTCACGGCTCTGGGGAGTGCATGGGAGAGGATGAATGACGGATATACTGTGTGCACTGGAATACCCTGAAGGCCAAACTGGCTAGGAAGTCACGAGCAGATAGCAGTCCAGCCACAGGTCGGAGTTGGAACCCAGTTCTCTCTGAAATCACCCAAACCACCATTTGTAATTGTCTGCATCATGCAAGCTACATTTCATGAAGCTGTACAATTTATTTATTTTTATTTATTTGTTTGTTGTATTTATAACCCGCCCTCCCCGCGAGCGGGCTCAGGGCGGCTCACAGTGCCTGGCACAGTGTACCAAAGTTCATATACAGTCAAAACATTTAAAGCTTAAAACATTTAAGACTGTTAAAACATTTAAAACAATCAACAATTGCCGATTAAAGTGCACTCAATGATTATTAACCAAGATGGCGTAACATGTAATGCGGGCTCAGGCAATTACAGGCTCCTAGGTGGTTTGGCTCGATCTCACTGCAGCCAGCCTCCACCACAGATATTAATAGTGGTCGTTGATGGTAATGTGGGCGGCTCCTAATTGAAGGTCTGGTGGAAGAGCTCTGTCTTGCAGGCCCTGCGGAACTGCACAAGATCCTGCAGGGCCCTGATCTCCTCCAGGAGCTCATTCCACCAGTAAGGAGCCGCCACTGAGAAGGCCTGGCTCTGGTAGCCGCAAGCCTGGCCTCCCTGGGGCCTGGAATAACCAATCGGTGTTGCGCCCCCAACCGTAGTGCTCTCTGGGGAAAGGCGGTCCCTCAGGTATGTTGGACCCTAGCCATATAGGGTTTTAAAGGTAAGTACCACCAATCTAAGCGAATTTGGTATGCTATTGGCAGCCAGTGCAGCACTGTAAGTAACAGGCCCATAAATGTTTCTAGCTTGAAAAACTCACCTTTTAGGAATTGGGAGACATCTTCCAGTTGAGGGATGTTATTTTCACTGTAACTACTGTATCTCTCCAGTAAATGGAAGGCATCCAGGTGTTCTTTACAGGCATGAGTAGGATACAGACTCTTCAGTGTACTGTACACCTCCTTCCTTTAGAACGATAAAGATCATGGAGAAGTATCATAATTTCCAACCAAGCTCTGCAAATCCATGTCAACCAACTCCAATCCATTTCTTATTGTTTTACCATACGACTTTCATTGGCATTAAATGCAGAGAGCCACAACATTCAGTGGAAAGTTCTTATATCTAGAAAGAATCACCTCTAGGATGAAATATGTATACCATGTAGGTAATAAGCATGATACAGGACAAATGGAAGTGCTCCTCGTCCTATCCCAGTAGTAAAAGAGAATTATCTACATTGTTCTTAGTCAAGTAGATGACCAAGATGCCCACACAAGTTCCAGTATCAGCATAAGAAATGAGAGGTAAGTGGAGGGAATCTGACTTTAAAGGTGACCTGAGCCTTTGTCAGGCAAAGATCTCAATGAGATAATACTGGTTCAGTAGCAGGATGTAAGCAGAGTTTTGCGGACTACAGAATTACAGGGCTGGAACCAACCCAAACTGATCTAATCCATGTCGTTGACCACAAACTAGACCATCCATACCCTTGCTAGCAATGCATGAGCAAAAATCCAATCACAATGAAGAAATTTGTTTGTAGAACAAATAGCTCCAGAGATAGAGACTAAGGATGGACACAAACCGGGGAAATGTGGTTCATTTCATGCTTCATGACCTGCACCATTTGTGAAACACGGACTGTCACAATTTTTTAGCCACCTTATGAACTTGTTCAGTTTGTGAGGTTCATGGCGTAGTAGAATGCCCCCCCCCAGTATGCTGGAAACAGAAAGCTCACACGGGATCTTCAGATGACTGTCTTCTACCTGCCCTCCAAGTTTGGTGAATATTGGATTTATGGGGTCTGAATTACAGCTCCCCAAAGAAGTTGCCCTCAGGAATTTCATGGGGGCACCTTCTTTGAGAAGCTGTAACTCAGTCCCTCTTAATCCAGTCCTCACCAAACTTGGAAGGCAGGTAGAGGACAGTTGAACAGAGATTCCCACCATGTTTGTTGTCTCTACCTTGCACAGGATCTGTTCTATACTCTCCTGAACCACCTGAACCGGCACATGTCAAAATGACCACCTGTCAGCTGTCATTTTGACAGACGCAGGTTCTGGATGTTCAGGAGTGTATAGAATGGATCCTGTGCAAGCTAGAGACATCAAAGTCACAGCAGACCTCCTCTGGATGCTCCTCTACAAGCCCTCCAAGTTATTGCTTTGAAATTTTGTAAATTTTTTGATTGAGCAGAGACAGTCTCTCTGGGAATGTATTTGCTCACGAACTAGCACGAACCTCCACTAACTATGTCAAAGTTCATGGAAAGTTTGTGCCAGGTGCCCTGCCATGAACTTTGAGAACCATGAACAGGACAAAATTTATATTGAATTGTGCTTTGTGGTTTGGTTCATGCCTATCCCTAGAAGATACTACTGCTAATGCTGGCAAGTTTTTTTCCCTGCAATAGGCAAATAAAATATTGCTTTTTTCCCCTTCCCAAGCACTAATTTTACAGTGAGAAGGAAAAAAGCCACACATTAAATGATCGAGATTTACTGTAATGCTATTATATCTTTTTTAATTTTAATGATTATCATTTCTTTACTTAATTCCAGTTGGAAAGTATCTGTATTATGTCCCCTGGAATTAGTGCAGGGAACACTGCAGTTACATTGCTGTGACCCTGACTTAAGGGGATGGTTTTAAAGAAAACCTAATCCATTCTGGAGGGAAATTCCTTCCTGAATCTATATACTGGCAATATCCAGAGTAAGAAGAAGAAGAGATTGGATTTATACCCCGCCCTTCACTACCCAAAGGTGTCTTAGAGCGACTTACAAACTCCTTTCCCTTCCCCTCCCCACAACAGACACCCTGTGAGGTAGGTGGGACTGAGAGAGCTCTGACAGAAACTGGTCTTTTTCGAGAACAGCTCTTATCGGAACTATGGCTTGCCCAAGGTTATCCAGCCAGGTGCAAGTGGAGGAGTGGGGAGTCAAACCCAGTTCTCCCAGATTAGAGTCCGCGCAGTTAACCACTACACCAAACTGGCTCTCTCTACACCAAACTGGCTCCTTGTGCTCAGAGCCCAATAAATGTGATCAAGGATCTACAAAAATATTGAATTTCAGCTTTGGCTCAGGGGAACTGGATCGATATAGGCACACTTACCAGGTAGCGGTCTCTTCTGCGGTGTATTCCACACGTGGAATTGGGTCACCTCTATGAAAAGAATACAAGCAAAAAGAGCAAGGAGAGGAATACAAGGAGAGAGCAAGGAGAGTAGGAAGTATAACGGAGCAACTTTGTAATGTGTAACTAAACTCAATCACTGTCCTGTCATACATGACACAGAGGTATGGAGCCATCAGGTGTCTATTGAACAGAACTAGGATAAATAAATAGGGTATATAAAATTCAAAACTGCAAAGCTTCTAAGAGAATGAAGGGTTAGGCCAGACCTAACAGATGAGTGTTAAATTCAAATTGCTGGTCATATCCTGTCTGTTCTAGAGATGAATACCAACTACAACATAGCTCTGTAAGCCAAAACCAACTTTTGTGGGTTACTTTAAAAAGCAAATTTCTATTCCTCCCAGTTACAGAAATACATCTGAAAAACTAATAGCTGCATGAATTAAGTACAGAATGATAAATAATAACAGGATTGCAAGGAAAAGACTCAGCCCACATCATTCAGATTATATGGTTTATGCAAAGAGCAGTTGGTGCGGATCACCAACTCTTAAAACACTTCTACTACCTTGAGTGTTAAAAAGTAGTAAAAGGATGGGCCTTTCCCCTCATGAAAAGAATGCCAGAAATACTGGAGGGGCCAAGAATAATGTTAGTATTAACAAAAGAGGAAACTCAATAGGCTATGCTTCTTTGTAAAACAGAAGGCATACAGTCACTAGGGGGCAGTCTGAAAAGGCAGAAAAAGCCATCTCAAAAGCAGTCCTTGGAAATAAAAAACGGGTGAGTGGGAAATCAAACCTGCTAAAGATAACCACAAATAAAATACTTCCTACTCTCTGCAACACAAGCTTGGCTCACCTCCAGAACTAGCTGCTTTTAAAAGTAAGCATAGTAAGAATCATGACTCTACATATTGTGATTTCAAATTTAATCTCTAAGCTCATCTAATTCCAAATGGCTGAATCATGCTACTGAGCATCTGGGCCCATGTTGCTGAGCATTTCCAAGGTCTCAGGAGGATTCAGGACTCAGTCCAAAAAGCCATGCAGTGATCTTCTCCTTTATTGTGAAGCTATTGTGGCTAGTGAACAATCCAGGTTTCTGAACAAACTGCCCACAAAACTCTGGGAAAGTTCAGAAATGGCCATTAGTTAAGCTCAGAGGGCTGTGTCTAAAAAAAAAGGGGGGGACTCCAGTTGTATGTAGGTGTGCATATTCAACCTTGACTTGTATGTGTGGTTCTTTGGAGCATGCATTATGTTACTTAGGTAACTGTTGTCCACCACCAGTAGTCTGGTATCTACCACTGTGAGCAAATATAATACAATTCATGTTAATTCAAAAGGTGTTAACCCTCTTTCTCATATCAATGTGACCCTTGGTGTTGTTATAGTGCATACGGCTAATGTGAATAAGAGAGCAACATTCATCAGAAGGTACAAAATAAAATGAATGTAGAAAACATATTTTAATTTTAAATCACAAATGCAAATGTTGCCAGATGAATTTTTGGCAAAAAAAAAAAACCCATACAACGGTAATTCAGATTTTTAATTCCTTCAGTTTCAAGCTTTACCATTAAATTTGGATTCCTTTGATTCTGAGAGGAGGAACCAACAATTTTGCAAGACTTTTGTGATATTTATTCCATTCTAGACTGAATGTATAAAATTTCAGTTCTGCAATATCTGTTTCAACAGTAATGGCCATGTGCACAAATCTATCCAGTGCAAAGGGCAAAGAAGGTGCCCTAAATATAATTGAAATGGCTACCTTCAATGAGTGCTGCACTAATGTCTTGGATACTTAGCCCTTTTCAGCTGTTACATTTGGGGCACTCCTCATTCACTGGCTGGGAGAGCGCACTGCAGATTATCTTCCCAATATTCACAATTGCCGTTTTCTGTGAATAAAGCAACGTTGAAGTTGTCCAGCTCCTGTAAGTGCTATCACAAGTTTGTTGCTGGTATGCATTTGTGTACACCCATGTTTAAAAATGTGTGTGTTGCCCTGTTCACACAAGATGGCAAACATATTCATTTTGGATGAGTGCGCACAGGTTGGTATACAAGGTAGGACAACCCAAAATGTAGTGACTAAAAAGGGCTCTTCGATATGTTGAATTTGCCCCCTTTATGAATAATTGCGGTAGCTCTATGGAATTAGCAGCCATGGAGCATTGAAGACATGAAGCAACAGAGTGAAAGGGAAGAACCAACAGAGCAACAGGGCAAAACATGGAGAGCAGAGAGATAAGTAAGTGTATGCATGGAGTTCTCAGCTGGTGATGCTATGCAGCGCAGCAAGTCTTACTGCTTATAGTGGAAGGCAATTTCTGCTATCATTTTCCTTCGTTGCCGATATACTTGGTCAGAGAATCCCTTGGAGGAAAGAACAGAGCAAGAATGTTACTGCACATTTTTGCACTGAGCAGTTTTACTAATGGCAACGTACAATTCTCATTATAGGTCCTTCAAGGCAGAGAAGCAAGTTTACGTACAGTGGCTGATGCTCCTTTGTAAAAACGGTTCTCCCATTATTGGTACCCAGAGCTAATATGCCCTTCAACCCAATGCTTCTGTACCTCCTCTTGAGAAGCCCAAGTTTAACTGAATCTATGGGACTTTAAGCTGGTGAGCATGTAATGTTCCTGGAAGTCTACAGACTGATGGATATTTTTTGTAATGTAAGCGATGAAAGCTTCTTCTCAAGTCTGATGCAAAGAACAGTAATTCAAGCTATTCCACAAGGAGACTGCTAAAATGCGGCCAGAGAAGAAGTATGCTTAGACAGAGAGGATTTGGAACAGCAGAGTTCCTCACTCACTGGGTGATCCAGATCCAGATCAGGGTCGAACTTAGTAACCAAATGGTGACATCTATCCAGCTCAGAGATTTTTCTTGGAAACCAATGAACTATAATCCAATGAGAGAGAGAGGAAATAAGTTGAGAGTAAGAAAGAGCCTGCATTCGAAAACCACACTACTTTGTCAATACAGATTACTTTGTAATTTATATATATTCACTTCTTCAACTTCCAGGGTGGTATCTACAATATTCCTTGAAATGAGACATGTGCACTCCAGATTCATCTGGTACCATGTGCATAACTGCTAAGCCCTCCGTTCTTCACAAGTTCCAATCTAAGAAGTTCTGACAAATATTTGCTTTCCAAGATAAATGTGAATACAATGGCCGAGTTCAGACTGGCAGTTTGGCCCGGCAGCCAAACATTTCAGTAGCAGTTCAGTAGTGGGTTAAAGGGGCGGGTTCACACAGGCACATCTGTCAGGCGTCCCCCAGCCATACTCAAGCCGTCTTGTGCCGCTTTCTCCTGAGTTTAAAAGATACCAGGCGAAAGTGGTAGCAAACCGTGTGTAGAGCAGGTTGATTCCAGTTCCCTGAATGTGAACGCAAGCGCTGCTAAGGCGGGAACAACCCACAGTAATTGATAATAGACACCGGCTGTTTCCGTGGGCAGGCGCCGTCAGGGCCTGTGCGATCATGCCCTATTTGCTGCTGTGCCCATGTGCCCATGCGCATGGGTGCATGAAGCATGGAAACAGCTGCTAACAGCCCGCCAGGGCGGCCCAACAGTGTGAATGCTCCATTGCGCTTCCTCCACGGTATCCTCCTGCTTCATTCGCTGTGGTGTGAACGGGAATACCACAACCAAGCCGTTCCGGGTCTGTTCCGTTTTTTCTTTGCCACGACTCCCTAGCGCTTCAAATTGCCTGTCTGAACACGGCCAATATCTATACAAAGCAGTTTAGCTATCTTTCACCATAATTTGCTCTCTGATCTGCCTTCTCTTATTTCTGCTTGGGACATGAGGTTCACCAGGGCTTTTTTTCTTTTCTTTTTTAAGAAGTGCCAGAACTCTCAAAAGGGAAAAGAAGTTTTCAATCTGCATACTGAAAACCCATGACATTTTAAATATTTTTTGAAGAATTTTCTTCAAGAGGTTCCGGTACTCTGTTCCGGCATGTTCCCCCAGAAAAAAATGCCCTGGGGTGCAAAATGGTATGATGGATAGTCAAGTAGTGTGGAAAGCATTATTGAGAGAATATAGTTTTTAAACGGATTGTTGGTTTTAAGAACACTTTTGGAAATAGAAATGAAATTTAAATAGTAAAATTATTATTTTTAAAATAGAAAACATTAAACTGAACATTTTAAAAAATTGTTTATTGATGTAGGAAACTTATATGCTACCTCTCCAGAGACCTGCTAGTCAACACTGTACAGTAGGAGAAGGCTAGATGCAGTGCATTTTGTCTTTGGGACACTGAAGAACCTATTTCCTAAAAAAATGGAAAGGAACCTCAATTTTCAAAAGATATACCCATCTTTTCAATCATACTAAGATTCCTACTCCAAATTGAAAGGCAGCATATGGCCTCAAGACATTTTCAGCTCTTGCGAGAAAAGGAGATATTCTGAACATATGAAAATTGATGAATAGGGTCTAATTTCCATGGGAAGTTACACAGTAAATTTGGGGGATTTTCCCAGGTACAAACTATTGCACCAACTATATTTGAAAAGTGAAATAATTATGCAATCAAAGTGTAACTTTGAGGGAAGATGCAAGAGCAATTTGAACCAAATAGGAAGTTAAGGTTCAATAAACTGATGGTGGACTATCAGTTTACTTCACTTTCTCTTGCAATTAGTTGCGCATAGATCTCATACCTTCCATCAGAGTTGGATTTCCACTATGAGACTGTTGCACTTTCCAAAAGAAGTGAACTGTTTTGTTCCTGGGATAATTAGTTGCTATTATGGATGAATATATACCAATATGGCCGAGTTCAGACTGGCAGTTTGGCCCAATAAAGGCACGTTTCAGAAACGTTCCACTAACGAATTAAAGGGACTGTTCACACATTTGTCCGGCATTCCCCAGCCGCACTCAACCCATCTCATAACGCTTCCAAATTTAAAAGATACCAGGTGAAAATGGTATCAAACCCTGGAAAGCGCAATTATCCCGTGTCCATCCCGCTTCCCAGAAGTGTGAACACGAAAAGTTGTGATCCCGTAGGGATGCGCTTATGCGCATGAGCGCACATAACCAGATTACCAGAAAAAGCCACTTATAGCTTCACCTCTGGGCCAACAGTGTGAATGCTCCCTTGTGCCTCCTCCCGCATCAGTTGGTGCAGTGTGACCAGGAAAACCCGGAACAGTTTGTTCCGGGTCTTTTTTGCCACGACTCCTTCCCGCTTCAAACTGCCAGTCTGAACTCAGCCATTGTTATATATTGAATCTATGGGATTTTAAACAGAATATTATTCATGTATCATTTATACTAAATTTTTTGTGGGATAGTTAGGGATGTAACACAAGACCCCTCCCTAGACCCATATAGTTTTATGACACTTTTCTGTTTGTTTGTTTGTTTGTTTGTTTGTTTGTTTGTTTGGGTTCCTTTTCCAATATTTTTCCTTCTATGGAGGTTGTTCACTTTCTTGCTCTACCACACCAATGCAGTAATGATCCCTGATGGATTCTTTTTTAAAGGAAGACACTGGTAAAAAGCAGAAGTATGATTCCCTAAGCTGTTTTCTCTTTTTGTGAATTTTATTCTTTTTTAGTAGAAGACATGTGGTATTCTTTGAATGGTCTGCATTTCACTACTCTTGTGCTGGTGTATTTATCCAGACAGAATTTTAAAAGTTGGGAGGAGAGGGTGAATAGTAGTACTGAATAGCCCTGCAGCAAGCCTGTGTCCTCCACACAGACTGGAATTTGTGTATTTGCCACAGTGATTTGTGGAAGTAAATGCTTTCAGTTTAGTTACAGGGAAGGCTGAAGGATGGGTTGCCTAAAGAAAGAATTATGAGATTTACAATCTGAGATAGCTAAGAAATTTTTACTCAAATGGTTACATAGCACTTGGTGTACTCCTTGCAGGATGATTTCTTGATGTTAACTTGCCTTAAATGTGTTATTTTTAACCTTCTTTTATAGCTGGACAACATGTGCCGCCTCTCCCCACCCCTGCCTGCCTGCCTGGGGCCAGGGAGGGCCTTGGCGGGGCTTCCTCACACTCACACTTGCAGGTCCACTGCTGGGCCCCTGATGTCAGGGGGTGTGGCATGTGCTAATGAGTTATGCTAATGAGTTCCCCTAGCTCTTTTTCTACAAAACGACCCCTGTACAGAACCCAAAGGTTTGCACTATTTTCTATCATTTTGTTTGTGAATTTAGGTTTAGACCAATACAGCTACCTACATCTTCTGGAAATTTTAGGTTTAATCCCTCTGCCCAGCCAGACTGTTATGACTAGCAGCAGCAGCAGCTCTGGTCTGGCCCTAGTTTTTGTCAGTGGAGGGGAAGGTAGCTCAGGGCATCCTACTGAGGGGTCCCTGCAGTGGGAGTCCTTTGTTAATTGGGGGTTGGAGGTTGGGGGGTCATTATTAGAGGGGTTGGACTTGATTTCCTCTGATTTTGAGAGCAACAGGGTGAAGGAGTCAATTGAAGTGACCCGGAGGAAACATGGTACTTTCCCCACGGGAAGCAATGCAGACAAGAATGGCTGGGGACACCTTCTTTCGGAGTCTATAAAATTGGGCCCTTCTGTCCAATTCACTTGAACAATGGGTGGTCTTCAACAGAGAGGGAGGGATTACTACTTTCCCTGAAAACTTGATGCCATTTGGTTTTTAAAAAGCCATTCTGGAAATCGAAGTTTATCTTGTCATTGGGACCAACGGGGCAGATACCTGACCTGTCTGAAAATGAAACTTTTTCCCAAAATGAATTTACAAAACCATGTCAACAGTTGTGAAACTTTGTGAAAACAATCATAATCCCTTTTCTGAAATTACAAAATAGAATGAAAATAATGATTTCTGAAACGCACACTCCTAAGGCACGCCACTCTGTCTATCAAACCTAGTCCCTTAAACCTATTCTTTCACCTCTACTGTATATTCATCAGGGATGCGATCTAGGTCAAACCTGAATGGCCTAGAAAAAGACACACCACTCCGATTTTCTCTAACACCCGTCTGAAAAGGCCAGGATTGGAGCTTTTACTTGTGACATTTTTCCTGTATGGCGATTATCTCCATGTAGGGGGAAAAAAATCAAGTGTGAAACACCTTTCAGCTGTGTTTCCATCACTAAGTGACGAATTCCTTACACTTGTCTTCTTTCGTGCTCCTTACATCTTCTGAAACCCTTTTCAGAGAACTGAGGAGTGTGCTCAGGTCAGAGCAGCGAAGCTCACAGCGCACAAAGTATTCCAGATCTGTGGCTCCTTCACGTAGTTTCTTGCTGGTCCTTGTTTCGAGATGATGAATTTTGGCTTCAAATGTCTTTGGGCAGAGAAAAATGGGAAAGGAATAATGTAAAATAAAAGAACATCAAAGACATTTCAACAACAAGTCTGTTATACAGTCAACAAACCTTTAGGATACAAGCATAAAAACAGAACATAGAATATTAGAATTATTAACATTTGATTAACAGGATTATTTCACCATCTGGGAATTTATCTCAATGGCTACATTGAAAAACATTGCCACTTTTTCAATAATGTGTACATTCTCCCCAGCAAGAAGAACCATAGCCAAAAATAGAGCAATTACATCCTCTCGAACTGCCTTATAATAACGGCAAGAGAGCAGCAATTGGGATACAGTCTCTACCACCCCTGTGCCACTAGGACATAATCTATCATTTAAAGGGGTGTACTTATAGTGACTCTCATGAATTGCTGATGGCAAAGCGTTAAATTTGCTAGTGTAAAAGCTGTCCTTGAGTACTTAAAAAATTAGTTCCAAGTTTAAAGATCTATATGCCAAGACATACATGTTCTGGTGATCTACATCACAAAACCTTTGCTTGACTATTGTCCACGCAGTAAACTTGGAGTGAAAATCCTGAACTGTCAATTTCTTGGGTTATGGCTTTCTTCCTTTTACTCACGAGTGCATATTTCAGTACTAGTGAGGCAAAACTGGAGGATGGATCTCTGTGGCAAATAGCCAGCCAGAAGTTTATGGTTGCTATCCTTGCAATAGGTGCCGGTGAACATATTCCTATCTCAAGACTCTTAACTGCTGCTGTTACACATTTAGGGAATCCCAGTATGCTTCTGAGAAATTGAGCCTGTATCCTCCCTGTATCTGGACTGCAACCTATAAACCAGATATGTACCGCATAGAGTAGTTGTGGCACCAATCTGGCCTTGAACCACAGATGAAACAAAATGGCCACTTGTAACATAACAAAATCAGATAATGGTTTGAGCAGACTGTTGATATTGGAGATATGCTGATTATTTGCCTGAAGTGTGAAATATCGCACCCAAATTCTTATGGAGCTGCATTGTGTTCCAGCAGGTTCCCATTGACGGACCATCTAAACTTAACTCTGCTATTTGAAAATTCTATAACTTTGGTTTTGTCACAATTAATTTCCAAGTACTCAGCTCTACAATAGTTGGCAAATTCCATAAGAGCACAAGAGAGGCCCAATTTAGTTTGGAAAAGTATGACTGCATCATCAGCATACAGTAAAATATTAATTCGAATGTCAGCTAATCATGGTGGATGGGGAACCAAGGAGATCTGGTAGTGCTGCTTTTTAAAAATTACAATAGACACATTATTGTAAACAGGGCTTTTTTGGTAGAAAAAGCCCAGCAGGAACTCATTACATAATAGGCCACACCCAACAGCAGAAACTCATTAGCATAATAGGCCACACCCAACAGCAGAAACTCATTAGCATATTAGGCCACACCCCTGGTAGCACAGCTCATTAGCATATTAGGCCACACACCCAAGCTACCAGAAGTGTGGTCATCCAGCCACATTTGTGCAAGATCGCAGCTTTTTTTATATGCTCAGCAAAAACTTTTAATAATGCAAGAAAAGCCACAATCTCATGCAAGCTTCTCTTTCAGTCACTTGACACACTCCAGCAAGTGGTACACATTCTGCATGCTCCGTGTTTCACAGGGCTAGCAGATCTACTATCTGGAAAAGACATCCTCCCTTCTTTATTAAATTATAAATAACCTGACCCCTTAAAAGGGAGGTGTTCCTAAAACAGAGTTACACACATGACACATATAATAACATTAAATCATATTAAATAAATAACCAAGTCGCCTTCTTCAAGTGAATGTAAGCTAAGCTTTGCTTGTTGCTGTGAGCAAGACAATTCCCAGGGCTTTTTTTTCTGGGGGAACATGCCAGAACAGAGTTCCGGAACCTCTTTGACAAAATTCTTTTTAAAGGACCCGTTGAAGACATCAGTGATCATACCAACTAAGTGGTACTTAAAGTGCCAGCATTCTGTTGTTGCCCTGGCCTGGATGACCCTTGTAGCCCGATCTTCTCAGACCCTCTGAAGCTAAGCAGGGTCAGCCCTGGTTAGTACTTGGATGGGAGACCACCAACGAAGCCCAGGGTTCCTCCTCTGCTCTGCTAATTGGGAGGAACAAGCACAGGGGATCCCAGGTGTCTGCACAGGGGCTCACCTTTCTTTGACCTCCTCCTCTGCTGCCGTGACTTTCGACAGGGCACTTCCAAGCCCCCCCCCCACTTCCTTCTCTGCTCTGCAAATTGGGAGGAACAAGCACAGGGGATCCCAGGTGTCTGCGCAAGGGCTCACCTTTCTTTGACTTCCTCCTTTGCCGCCGCACCTTTCAACAGGACACTTTCAAGCCCCACCCCCGCTTCCTTCTCTGCTGCGCAAATTGGGAGCAACTCAGTGCTCTTTCCTGTTCCAGCAAGCTGATTGGCAGCAGCAATGAGGGTCCTGGCTTTCCCCTCACATCACCCAGAGTCGAGCTGCTCCCCCCCCCGGCTCCTTCTGTGCCTTGCCCGAGACAAATCTTGTCGGCGGGCAGGTGGGGAAAGGTGGGGGGGCTGTGCAGGCCTTTCTTGGACATCCTTGTTGGCAGGTGGGTGGGAAAAGGTGGGTGGAGGCCTCTGCAGGAGGGAGGGGGCCTCGGAAGGTAGCCGGAACACCGTTCCAGTGCGTTCCGGCACAAAAATAGCCCTGAGAAAAAAGATGCTGGAAGCAACAGTATCACTCCCATTATCCATTGATCATTAAAGTTTTAGAAAATGTAGTATATAAATCTTAAAGGAAATAGAAACAGAAGTATCTACTCAACACAGAATTCACCTTAAGGCTGAGGATAAGAACAAAATATTTGTTTTTTGTTTGGTCTGTCTGTTAACCTGTGTTGCTGAAAAGAAAATCACTGTCTTAGGTTTTTGTATGTAGTCTTGTTGATGTTCTTGTTTATATGTATGTTATAGGCTTATACTATTAAAACACAATAAATATATTGTTTAAAAAAGTGGGCAGAAACATGCTTGTCTATCCATCTCCCCACACACACACACTTGCTGGGCAGTGTAGGTGACCTACTTTCATAACATGGGGGGGGACCAAATCATTCAACTTTCAAATGCGTGCACAGATGGACAATTCAGATTAGCACTGGGTTGCACATATTATTCATTTACATTTTTCCAAATTTTCTTAAGCAAAAGACATTCCACAGACTCTGATATCTTCTGTATGATTTATGAGGGGAATGTATATCAACCAGCAATTTCTCCTAAGCCCCTGAATTCTAATACTATAGCCACAAGTTTTCTTTTGAAAGCTCTCAGTCATGTACTTGGCAAGCAGTACAGCATCCTTAGACCCTTCAGCTATCATGCTGTATTTGTTGCTTGAAATTTTCTCTGTTCCCCATTACATTTAAACATTGCAATCCTGGGAGTGAGCAAACTAAAGTGGACAGAATTAGGACATTTTCAATCAGAAAATTACAACATGTTTTACTTGGGGAATGACAAACACAGAAGAAATGGAGTTGTGCTAATAGTGAGGCAATATGTAGCCCAGGCAGTCAGGGGCTATAATGCAAAGTCTGACCAAATAATAATCAGAATTCATGGAAAGCCTATCAATATATTTATTTTATTTTTATTTATTTGTTTATTTAGGTTGGGGTGTCACATTCAGTTGGGCCCTCAAGGCAAGGTGGTCTGACCATGGCACTGCCAAAGCAGTGATCTGATCCACTGTGACCCCAGTTGCAAAGATCAGATCAAGCATGTGCCTGGCTTGGTGAGTGGAGGTCGTTACATATTGGGAGAGTCCCAGCGCCGCCACGGATGACACCAGGTCCACAGCCTGAGTAGAGGCCACATTGTCTGCATGGACATTGAAATCACCCAGGACTATCAGTCTAGGGTGTTCCAATGCCCAGCCTGATACAGCCACCACCGGGATGGCAGATTATTGGCCAGGGCATTGGGTGGTCAGTACACCAGCCAAATCACCAAACTCTCCCCGGCCTCCCACACCAGGCCAACACACTCAATGCCCATGATCCTTGGTAGCAGGAGTGCCCTGAAGGAGTAAGCCTCCCATATGAATAGAGCCACTCCTCCCCCCGCTCCCTAGTCCATGATTGGTGGAGGACTGAGAACCTGGGAGGAAACAGTTTGGAGAGAGCTACTGTCTCACCAAATCACACCCAGGTCTCGGTTATGCATGCCAGGTCTACATTCTGCTCGAGCAGGTAGTCCCAAAAGACAGTGGTCTTATTATTTATAGACCTGGCATTACACAACACCAATGTTGGAGGGAGTCATTCATCCTAGCCCCACTGCATGCAACCTTTAGGATGGGACGGAGGCTGGAAGAGAGCCAAGCTACTCTACTTCTCCACCCCCTTCCCTTGTCTCTGTGCCTGGTCCCACCACTATACTTTCCCCTCCCCACTCCCGTATAAACCATTGTTCAACTTTATGTCCCAACTACTGATGCTGATGAGAAAGAAACTGAGAGCTTTTATGCAAGCATCCAGGAAGAAATTGATCACACACCTAAACAAGATGTGCTGATAATCATACATGACTGAAAAACAGAGGAAGGAAACAGAGGCTGCGGTCACACGTAACAGAAAAAACACCAAAGCATTCATAGTGCCAAAATACCATCTAAGCCAGGGGTGCTGAACTCATTTGTTATGAGGGCCAGATCTGACATAAATGAGACCTTGTTGGGCTGAGCCATGTGTGTCATAAAATGTAATGCCAGGTAGTGGAGATATAAACTTTATGAAGGACACAAACACAAAGGTAGGGTTTTTTTACTTAAAATAAAATCATGCTTAACATTAGCACTCTTGCAGTATTTTGTTTATCTAACAGTGTCTGATAACTGACACCTCTTGCTCTGAATTACTGCATCAAAGTGTCTGTGCTGTTGCAATCTTGAGTATGCTGTTCAGGTGTGTATCTGTAAGCTGCAAACCTACAATGACACAACAGCAGCAGAACTGGAAGAAGAAGCAGAAGACAGCCAGTTCCACTGCGGGCCTGATAGAAGCCCCTGGGCCACATGTTTGACACCACTGATCTAAGCAATATTCCTGAGGAATTTAAAGACCATGTTAAGAATAGATTTGCATTGTTAAGTTCAAGTGAGCATGAACCAGAAGAGCTATGGGTTGAAACCAAAGATACTATAAAGGAAGAATGCACAAAGACTATTCCTGTAGCCAAAGAAATGAAAATCCTTGATGGATGACTGATGAAATTCTTAAAATTGCTAAAAGATAGATGAGAAGCAAGAGTAAAATTTGACTGAGACAGAATCAAAAGCCTAAATGCAGAATTGCAGCAACTCACATGTAAAGAGAAAGAGAACTATTACAATAACCCGTGTAAAGATAGAGAAGAAAATTTTAAAAAAATGAACAAAAGATTCAAGAGATCAAAGGGAAATGTAAAGCATGCTTAGGCATGCTGAAAGATCAACACAAAAATACATTAACTGAACGGGGGGGGGAGAAAAGAATAGATGGGAACAATACACTGAAGGACTATACAAAATAGATCAAAGGATGACAAATTCCTTCCAAGAAGAATCTTTTGAAGAAAGTGTAGTTTTAGAAAGTGTAGTGAAATCTGCACTGACAACTATTGGGAGAAACAAATCATTAGGGGTAGATGGGATATTAAGAGAACTATTCCAAGCCACAGAAATGGAATCCATCAAAATCTTAACAAGATTGTGTCAACAAATGTGGAAAACAAAACCCTACAATGACACAACAGCAGCAGAACTGGAAGAAGAAGCAGAAGACAGCCAGTTCCACTGCGGGCCTGATAGAAGCCCCTGGGCCACATGTTTGACACCACTGATCTAAGCAATATTCCTGAGGAATTTAAAGACCATGTTAAGAATAGATTTGCATTGTTAAGTTCAAGTGAGCATGAACCAGAAGAGCTATGGGTTGAAACCAAAGATACTATAAAGGAAGAATGCACAAAGACTATTCCTGTAGCCAAAGAAATGAAAATCCTTGATGGATGACTGATGAAATTCTTAAAATTGCTAAAAGATAGATGAGAAGCAAGAGTAAAATTTGACTGAGACAGAATCAAAAGCCTAAATGCAGAATTGCAGCAACTCACATGTAAAGAGAAAGAGAACTATTACAATAACCCGTGTAAAGATAGAGAAGAAAATTTTAAAAAAATGAACAAAAGATTCAAGAGATCAAAGGGAAATGTAAAGCATGCTTAGGCATGCTGAAAGATCAACACAAAAATACATTAACTGAACGGGGGGGGGAGAAAAGAATAGATGGGAACAATACACTGAAGGACTATACAAAATAGATCAAAGGATGACAAATTCCTTCCAAGAAGAATCTTTTGAAGAAAGTGTAGTTTTAGAAAGTGTAGTGAAATCTGCACTGACAACTATTGGGAGAAACAAATCATTAGGGGTAGATGGGATATTAAGAGAACTATTCCAAGCCACAGAAATGGAATCCATCAAAATCTTAACAAGATTGTGTCAACAAATGTGGAAAACAAAACAATGGCCCACAGTCTGGAGGTGCTCAATACTATGTTCTGGCCAAGGTGCTGAAATTGAAATGTCAAGCAAAATGGTACCCATTTCATTTCCACCGGTTGTCTTTGAACCTCAGAAACTACTTTTTCTTTTGCGAAGCAACTCCAGGTGGGGCTTTTTTTTTTTTTGCTTTTTTTTTTTTTTTGCAGATGAGAATTGTTGTAATGCAGGAGAAATGCTAAATTTCCCCACCTGCATTCCTCTTTTCCTAGTAAATGCCTCCCAGATATGTCCAGACAACTCAAACTAATCCACACTTGGAAGCAGGCAAGGGAAAGATTAAGGACTCTTTCTCACACAATGACTCTCCTCTGAAAGTCGTATCAGGTTTTGCAATACTGATAGGATGTGAACTGGATATGAACTGCACTGTGATACCTGCATCTATTCCCCCCCCCCAACCCAGGTACAGAGCCTCTGTCTTTGATGGATTTAACTTCAACCAGCTCTGCCATAACCATCCAGCCACAGCATCCAAAGCCTTGGCCAGGATGTCAAGGGCAGAGGATGGATAGTCGTCCATTAACAGATAGATTGTGGGGAGAAACATGATAGTGTAAACTGCCCATGAGTGAGTCATGTACTGGAAGGCCAACTGACACATTACAAAGTCCTCAAATCATGTCCAGGTCTGCCATAAGTACTGTAACCCCAACTTGGAGAAGATGTATTGCTATACCGAAGTCTCAGGTTTTCTCAAAACCCTGGTTGGCCTTCCTCGGTTTCACAATACAGCTTATCTCTTTGGTGGATTACTGTTATCGAAAGCAAGCTCATCTTAAGGTTTAGCTTGACTTTACTGTTCTTTGCCATGTGTATCCTCATGTACCAAACACTGGGGCTTCCACAGAAGTCACATTTTATCATTGCCTAATTCTTTCTGGGAAACAAGTTTGTTGGCTCTAGTGCAAGATTCCTCATGACATTCCAAGTCCTTTCTTGATATACTGAAAACTGACGCTTAATTTCCATTTCTAGAGGAGTTAAAGTAGTTTCTCTTGAGCAATTCATGAAGGGAAAGGCTTCAATTTTTTACTTAATCAGAAATAGATAGACAAAAGGGAACAAAGGCAATGGCACCAACAAATTAAATTTAGCCCCATGTTTTCTAATGCACCTCTGTAACATTGTGCCCTACAACAATCAATACCGTAGCAATAATCTCACAGATCTGATTGCATTACCTTTACTTCAGCTTATATAATGTAAAACAGCCGAGTGAAGCTAGCCTTCCCTACGGCCTGTTTCATCATGAGGCAAATGTCATTACACACGTCTGTTTTCATATCTTGTACCTGCAGTGCCGGAGGGGCCAGGAAAATGAATCTCTCTTGGTGGAAGCCTGACATGTTTGGGTGTTCGTTTTTCTTAAGCTCTCTTCATGGTAAACCAAGAGAGTTTTCCCATTTGTATAAATCTCTGCTGAATTATATGGATGCCATTTGGCTGAGAAGTGACTCTTGGTTCTCATGCAACCTCACCAACTAAGTTCTCTTTTGGGTGAAATTCATTACTGCTATTAAAGTAACTGGAAAATAAGTGTTACCAACTCCTGCTCTTCAGGCATATGTTGGAAAATATTCAGAATCCTTTGATGTGAGTAATAATCTACTCTCGGCACATGGAACTCCTGAGGGGTTTCTACGTAGTTTCTTTTGTGGTAATTGGGGGAAGAGCAACTGATTCTCTCCTCTAGATTACCTCCTTTATTAGCTTAAGGGTATTTCTGATCCAGTGATTTTTAAGGAAGGAATACAGGGGACTGATGATCTAATTTTCTACCCCTTTTGTTAAAATGCTGCATCCACTTTAATATCACTCTCATAATTCTTTGTTGACCATTACGCTGAGGACATTCAGTAATTCCAACACAGCTGCTTTGTGGCCTGTGGCTACTTGCAGCATGGATCTTCCCCTTTCCCCAGGATGGAAGGGTCTGGTCTGTGCCTAGAGATTTTCCAGGGCTCTTTTTGTAGAAAAAGCCCAGCAGGAACTCATTAGCATAATAGGCCACACCCAACACCAGAAACTCATTAGCATATTAGGCCACACCCCTGCCAGCACAGCTCATTAGCACATTAGGCCGCACCCCCATGTTACCAGAAGTGTGGTTATCCAGCCACACCCACCTTTTGCTTGTTATTCTGTTAACCT
>NW_015164381.1:1060-12241 GCF_001447785.1 Gekko japonicus | reverse complement strand
CCCAAAAATAGCGCTGGATTTTACCATTTTTCATTAACATATTCTCAGTTTTTAAAATCCCAGTTTGTGGTATGGCTTCATTCAGAGCATAACTGCATTCATTTTGTAATACTATTAAAAATTTGCATGTGGGTTTCAGCAACAATCATATATAAATTGTGTAATACGGTGAAGCGCGGCATGTGTCTGTAAAGATGCTGTGAAATACCATAGAGAAACAAATGTTGAATCTCAGCAATGAAAGTAGGAGAAACAAACAAACAAAAAATTACCGCAACAATATATCCCAACAAATATATCCATCAACAAACAATACTGAATGATTCCAGTATTCTTGCCTGGTTCCTTCAAAATTTAAAAGAGGAAATGGATTCTGGTGATGTTTGTTCTAGGTTCATAGTTTATCATAAGGAAGGTTGGAACTGCCTCCAGATTAATTTCAGCTGTCAGAAATCATATGGACTGTCCCAGGGCTCTTTTTGTAGAAAAAGCCCAGCAGGAACTCATTAGCATAATAGACCACACCCAACAGCAGGAACTCATTAGCATATTAGGCCACACCCCTGACAAGACAGCTCATTAGCACATTAGGCCACACCCCCATGTTACCAGAAGTGTGGTTATCCAGCCACACCCACCTTTTGCTTCTTATTCTGTTTACCTTGTTTGTTGTCAAAACCCAGGGCTTTTTTGTAGCGGGAACTCCTTTGCATGTTAGGCCACACACCCCTAATGTAGCCAATCCTAATGAGTTTCTGCTGTTGGGTGTGGCCTATTATGCTAATGAGTTCCTGCTGGGCGTGGCCAACTCAGGAGCCAGCCGGAACTCCGTTCCTGTGCGTTCCTGCTCAAAAATAGCCCTGGACTGTCCCTTTCCACCCCAAAGTACACCCTTGGTTGAACCAAAAAGGCAACATCAGCTGCTCACCTCAAAGACTTTAAGTGCCCGGGATGGCAACGAAGTCTTGGTTCCTTTGAGTGTGAATAGAAGATTCAACATGGCCATCCCATCTTTTTCTTCAAAGACAATGGTTTCCTTGGACTCAGCAGTCTCAGATGCAGCAGCAGCAGCTGCAGCAGCAGCAGCAGCAGCAGCAGCTTCTCTCTCCTTCCTGGCATCTTCAATGAGGCTCTGTCTTCTACCAATGAACTGTGGTGACTGGGACAAGCATAAGGGGGGGGAGAGAATAGCGTTCATCTACGAGAGTCAAGGAAACATCCTTCATCCTTTCCACTTTTACCATGTAAAAACTAAGGAGAGATTTGTGGGGAAAAGCAGCCCAGCCAGAGCAGGTTCTAGGGGGTCCCTCTCCTCCTCTCTGCTACCCACCACCGTGCCCCCCCATACCACCCTGCCCACCTGCTTGCATTCTCCTCCCCTTCCACCCACCCACCCGTGTATTCTTCTCCCACCCACTTGTGCATTTGCCCGCTCTCCTAGAGCTTCCTAACTGTATTGGGCAGTGTGTACAACTGGAAACACTGCTGCTCAGAGTGTTACTGACATTCACGCACACTGTTAGCACCCTCAGATGGGAGTATGGGGGATGCCAGGGCTCACAAGCAAGCAAATGGGCAGCAGGAGAAGTGAGTGAGTAGGCAGAGGTGGAAGAGGGCCCTTCCAGAAAACCTGGAGGTTATGCTCACCTCACCTCAGGGTATATTGATGCCAGTTTTGAGACCAACCCAATGACCGAAGATTTAAGAATCTTCTCAGTGTTGTAGTCCTCGCCAGTCTGTTTTTAAGAGTTTCTTCTTCTTTTTTGTCTTGCTTAATTTACTGAGTAATGTTTTCCTGCATACCCGAGTCCACTGAATAAACAGAGACCCCCTACTAGTCTAAGTGGTCCAATTGTGTGGCTTTCAGGGGTCATTTCGTGGAAAAAGAGCTAGGGGAACTCATTAGCATAACTCATTAGCATATGCCACACACCCTGACATCAGGGGCCCGGCGGTGGACCTGCAAGGCCGGTGGGAGTGCAAGGAAGCCCCGCCAAGGCCCTCCCTGGCCCCAGGCAGGCAGGGGTGGGGAGAGGCGGGGGGGGAGAGACTTACCCTCCCTCTTCTCCTGCCTCCTCCTGGCTGAATGAGGGCTGGAAGCGGGGTGGCCGGAAGCAGGGGGCGGGGCTTCATCATGTGCCCCGCCCCCCTGCACCTCACCCGGGGGAACTGTGTTCCCCCGCGATCCCCCCCGAAATGACCTCTGGTGGCTTTTATTATTCCTAGTACAGGAACCACGCGATGTACTATTAATATACTGAAAGTGCTTGGTGAAAAACTGAGCATTTCTTAGCAACTGGCTTTGATTACAAAACAATAAAAGGTTTAGCCTATGGTGCTTTAGGAACCAAAACTGTATAAAACGTAAATAAATAAATTGCAGGAGCAGGGATTATCTTTTGCATAAAGCAGAAAGGAAGCACTGGGTAGGTTTCAGCAGCTGCGCTACTAGAAGGGGGGGGGACGATGATAATATGTTCTGCTAGAACTGTAATTGGATGGTTTCTGAACAGAGTGGAAGTCAGCATATTAAAAATGTAGTAACAAATACTGCCTTAAGTGCATTAGACAATATGATATCCATCTATGTTCCTTAGAAATCTCTTTACTGAAATTCTGATATTTTAGACTGAGAGATTCTGGACATGTTCACTTAGAAGTAAATAACAACTGTGGAGTAATAGCATTAATAAGTATGTTATATTTCAGTGTTAGTAAATGTTTTAAATAAATAAACAACTATACCTAGGAGCAATATATCAGAGATAATTAATTGTCAAATGCATGTCCTTGAAGGATATTTTCTAAATGTGCATTTACCATTTTGCCTAGGTTAAACAAGGCATGATATGCTAAAATGTCATCCGCAAACATATTCAGCTGCTGACCCTACAACTATTCCACAGCTGGCTGCTCTTCAGGTGACACGATGACTGCTGATGCAATTGAACATGGGTATCAAGAAGATATGGAGCTGCCGTGGCTCAAGTGGTTAAGACGCTGAACTGCAGGCTGTGGAAGGTCGGTAGTTCAGCAGTTCAAGACCCAGGTTGCCACATGACGAAGTGAGCTCCTGTCTCTAGTTCCAGCTCCTGCCAACCTAGCAGTTCGAAAGCAAGAAATTGCAAGTAGATAAATAGGTACCACTTCGGTGGGAAGGTAACAGCGTTCCGTGCACCTTGGTGTTTAGTCATGCCGGCCACATGACCACGGCAACGTCTTCGGACAGCGCTGGCTCTTCGGCTTTGAAATGGAGATGAGCACCGCAACCCTAGAGTCGGCCTCAACTGGCTTTCGAGCAAGGGAGACCTTTACCTTTACTATCAAGAAGATGCATCTTATTTTGCTTTCTTCTCTTTGGAGGGCTGCCTGAAAATGTCTGTCATTTTATTAGTTAAGTTAGACTTTTTAAATTGTCTTTGTCACTCTGAAAGAGGCAAAATAGTCATTTCTTTCAGCTGCTTTCCAGTCATTTGGGGTTTTGAAAAACTCTGCCTGAAAATGTCTGTCATTTTATTAGTTAAGTTAGACTTTTTAAATTGTCTTTGCCACTCTGAAAGAGGCAAAATAGTCTGTGGTCTTTAAGAAGACCATATGACAAAGACATTGTTGTCTCAAAGTGTACACTCATTTCTTTCAGCTGGTTTCCAGTCATTTGGGGTTTTGAAAAACTCTAACATCTGCAGAACCTTTGGATATTGATGACAGGGAGATAAATGTATGCACGAAGAGCAACAAGAGCCATTTCATACTACCTTCAAAATTCTGGCTATTGCTACATGTGGTTATTTGCCCTGGGTTCAATGATGGAGGGGGTCCCTGCTTCCCCACAACTTTGCAGTCCATTTGTGCACCTCCTGGAGTTCTTCCGGTGAAGTTTTAGGTCTGGGAATGATCACAGCAAATCCCAGACGGCTGCCTTGTGGGTGGGAAAGTTTGGGTTTTCCCAGTCCTGCCCACGTGTCAGCCATTTTCCTGGCCCTAGTTCCACCCCTGTGGCCAGTCCCCACCATGCCACCAAATAGTGCTTTTTCAGTTCTTTACAACATCAGAAAACAAATACTGTTATATCAATATAACATTAAAACGATCTGTTTATCATTTTCTGTGAATTCCCAGTATCTAGCTTCTTTCATTACAGAGATAGGCCTTTCCCGTTGTATCTCCACAACACAAGGAGCTAAAGATATGAGCTGGAAATTTGCAGAAAATCATACACACATTGTTTTTGTTGTTGTTGTTCCGTCGCACAGTCGAGTTCGACTCTTCGCGACCCCATGGACCAGATCACGCCAGGCCTTCCTGTCTTCCGCCGTCCTCTGAAGTTTGCTCAATTTCATGTTCGTTGCATCGATGACACTGTCTAACCATCTCATCCTTTGCCGTCCCCGTCTTCTTTGACCTTCAATCTTTCCCAGCATCAGGGTCTTCTCCAGTGAGTGCTCCCTTCTCATTTGGTGGCCAAAGTATTTGAGCTTCAGTTTCATTATCTGGCCTTCCAGGGAACAGTCAGGGTTGATTTCTTTTAGGATTGACTGATCTGATCTTCTTGCAGTCCAAGGGACTCTCAAGAGTCTTCTCCAGCACCATACTTCAAAAGAATCTCTTCTTCGGCACTCGACGACAATTTAAATTGACAATTAACAATTGTCAATTTAAAAAACTCAAAAAGCCTGGGGTGGGGGGGTTGGCTGCTGTCAGGGGACTGGGGCAGGGAACTTGTGGGGAAATGAGCCATGTGGAAGCCTCATTGCTACTGTGCTATACCCAGCCATGGAAGCAATGGGAAAACTACACAAGCCCATGGAAAGCACCTCTGAATTAAGCTGTGATCTACCTCCAGCTCAAGTACCTGTGCCTCCTCTACTACTAACACGATGAGGTTTCTTTGTTGTGTTGACTGTCTTTGCTATTTATTATTTACAGTTTATCGTACAGTGTACTATAGAAATAGTAACTTTTGCCACACCATTAGGTGACTCATAATTAAATTAAAAATAACAACAGTGAGTTATGGTAAGTTTAGCTGGTTTCTATATTAATAGATTTTGAATTTAAATGTCAGTTTGACCTTGGAACTCAACCTTAGGAAATGAAACATCGAACTGTATGAAATGTATATTAATGTTCATGTAAAAATGTATTAAATTCTGTGGTAACTCAAATATTATTGACTACTGACTTTTCTGGCATTGCCAGCATTTAGATTCTGTCAAGTGTTGATGGCTACTGCATTATCCCCTTTGGATGACAAATGATGGTGCTGTATATCACCACACCAAGCATTTGTATATCCAGACGCTGGGTTGGATCCAGTGCAAAATTTCTGCTTGCACTAGTGCTCCTCTGCAAGCAGAAAAACTGAAGAAAAAGGCCATGGTAACCACTTGCCCGAAGTCAACCTTATTTTATCCTTACTTGCTTTCATGTTTGTGCATTATCTTGTGCAATCAGAATAGTGCTTAAGTCCCTTTTCCACTTGCACATAACTGCTGGTTCCAACCCAATATCTAGATACAAGTTTCCACTTGCACATCACTGCTGGTTCCAACCCAATATCTAGATAACATTCATCATCAAAATTCTCAGAGGAAGATTTTGAGGAGAACCTTTAAGAATAAAATAATGTCAGCCCGCAATTAAATAATTTGCATCCTTTCAGGCTGCCACTCCAGTGGATTTTGCAAACGAAATCACAGGCATTTCATTAATAGATGGTTAGAATGTATTTTGTTCTCATAAGTAGATGCCGCATGAAAAAAAATGTGTAAAACAGATTGAGCAAAAGTTTTAGGGGATTCCATCCTTATTGGCATTCTCTTTCAATTCTGTCATTTAAACAGAAAGCTTGGAAACCATAAAAATATTTTTTGCTGTTTAACTAAGATCATAGAAAGATACACAGAGATCTCAACATGAACATAAACACAGCATAAAGTGGGGTCTGTAGATTCTATGTCATAATATTTCGAATTCTGCTGCACGGTGTTTTTATTTACATCATTTATAATCCACCTTTCTTGTTGAGACTCAAGGGAGATTATGAAGCATGAGTCAATCTAAATTAACAGGGATGGGACTTCCAATAAACAACACAATGGACCACGCATGCGGTCGCCTTTTCACGTGGCCATGCGAACTAGCAGAGACAACAGAAGTAGAGGATCCTAGAGCCAGCCTATCGGGCTACCTGGATCCTTAAGGAAACCTATGGTTGCAGTAACTTTGTATATAGTCCTATTTCGGGTGTGGGTGGGTGTGTTGGGTGTGGTTTGTGCTTGTATCTGGCCGGCTACTGGATCTCAAGTTTTTCTAATTCTTAAGCAAAGTATGAGCTGAAATCACTACGCTATGCTATGCTTCAGTCTCAGGACTTTATAAAAGCATAACTCTTGATGCCAGGTTTTCTACATAATATATTTCACTTTTATTTTCTAAATCTAAATGTTTATGCTGGTGCACATCTCACATTATAAGGAGAAGAGAGAAGAAGAAGAGATTGGATTACAACAGACACCCTGTGAGGTAGAAGAAGAAGAAGAGATTGGATTTATACCCCACCCTTCACTACCCGAAGGAGTCTCAGAGCGGCTTACAAACTCCTGTCCCTTCCCCTCCCCACAACAGACACCCTGTGAGGTAGAAGAAGAAGAAGAGATTGGATTTATACCCCACCCTTCACTACCCGAAGGAGTCTCAGAGCGGCTTACAAACTCCTGTCCCTTCCCCTCCCCACAACAGACACCCTGTGAGGTAGAAGAAGAAGAAGAGATTGGATTTATACCCCACCCTTCACTACCCGAAGGAGTCTCAGAGCGGCTTACAAACTCCTGTCCCTTCCCCTCCCCACAACAGACACCCTGTGAGGTAGGTGGGGCTGAGAGAGCTCCGACAGAAACTGCTCTTGTTCAAGAACAGCTCTTATCAGAACTATGGCTTGGCCAAGGTCATCCAGCCAGGTGCAAGTGGAGGAGTGGGGAATCAAATCCGGTTCCCCAAGATTAGAGTCCGTGCACTTAACCACTACACCAAACTGGCCAACACAAACAAGAGATGTTGAATGGATGGAGATTTGTATGTGGGTGTAGACAAAGGGAGCACTAGACATGCTTCGTCAGGCAAAGAATCCTGAATCCTGATGCTCAGTATTCTACAGGAAGTGGCATGTTGTTGCCAGATTCTAACAGTTTCATGGCTGTTGTGGTACTGTCAAGTTGCAGCCGACTTATGGCAAATCCATGGGGCCCTCGCAGAGGAGGGAGAGCTTGTACCTGAATAAAGCTTGGTCTTAAAGGTGCCACTGGACTGTTTTGGACCGGGGGGGGGGGCTCTGCAACTTTCCTGGCTGCTTCTTGCTCTGACTGAGGGCTGCTGGGAGTAGGGGGTGGGGCTTGTTGCATGTGCCCACCCCCTGGGCTCTTTACTGCCGGAGCTCCGCTCCTGTGCGTTCCTGCAGGAAATGACCCCTGATTAGAATAATAGCTCATTAGCATATGCCATGCTTCCTGACATCACCAGAAGTGCTGTCAGAAGGGAAAGCAAAGAGAGGGGAGGCATCTTCAAAAACTTTCCCTTCCCCAGCTGCGTGTGACTCCAGAGAGAAGAGGTTTTAACTTTAAACCTCTTTTCTCTTCGCTTCCCCCCAACAGCCTGCCTTGGCAGGCTGGCTGGGGAAGGGGAGGCTTTTGAAGATGCCCCCCTTTTGCTTCCCCAGCCGGCCTGCAATGGCGGGCTGGGGAGGGAGTGAAGAGAGAAGGGGTTTAAAGTTTAAATCTCTCCTCTCCAGAGTCTATGGGGCCATAGAATAAAATGGAGAGATTGCACTGCTGCTGTGGTACAACTCTAGACGGAAAGAGTTTGGGGGTGGGGCAGGGAGCTGGGGGTGGGGCTTGCCGCCACCGCCATTTGTGCCTGCTCCTTGGCTCCCGGAGCAGCGCTCCATCGCGCTCCGGCCCCAAACGACCCCTGGTAGCCACAGAATTGGGTAACCTACAGCCCTTAAAGTACATCTTCCAAAATAAAGGGTGCCATCTAACATCTGTTGTGTTTCTACTGATTTTGAGAGCATGATACTTTTCCTGTTAGAGGCATGTTAGCACTAATGCAAATCAAGTCAAAAACAGTAGGAAGCATCAAAAATTTAGTGTGAGGGAAATCCATTCCTTTTTTTTTTAATCACCATATTCACTAGAGAATGTAACTCAAGACAGCTGCAACACAGAGGGAACGGCCTGAAACTGGCAGCATTGTGTTTTGCTAATACATTTGAAGACCTTTCTTTCAAGGTAACGCTTTATTAAAGGTCATACGATGGCCATTTGGGGACCACTGACCTTTACAGGTTATTATTCATCATTACATTCCTAAGCCTGATCCCTTTTCAATGCAGAAGAAACAAGGTTCATAGCCCTAAAGACAAATATACAGTCTTTAGCTGATTACTTCTGGAATTTCCCCAGTAATTTTAGTGGATTCACTTCTGTGCAAAGATTTTGGTCTGTAAGATAATGAATCTGGAATGTTTGCATCTTATTTGATTGTCTGCTCCAATCAACTTCCTATATGGAGAAAAGACTGATCTTCTACTTTTCCTGCACGATGGTAGCTGTGAAAAGGATCAGGCATGAGTCTCCTAACCAGGGGTCATTTCGTAGAAAAAGAGGTGCAGGAACTCATTAGCATAGCTCATTAGCATAACTTATTTGCATATGCCACACCCCCTGACATCCCTGGAAGTGTGTCAGAAGGCAACACCCACCGCTCAGGCTCCACTGGACTGTCCTCACAGATCTGTCCTCACAGAGGAGGGAGAGCTTGTACCTGAAGGCAGGATGGGGGGGACTCTGCAACTTACCTGGCTGCTTCTTGCTCCTTGTGGCCCGACTGAGGGCTGCTGGGAGCAGGGGGTCGGGCTTGTTGCATGTGCCCGCCCCCTGGGCTCCTTACTGCCGGAGCTCCGCTCCTGTGCGCTCCCACAAGAAATGACCCCTGCCTCCTAACACCACTGAAAGAGGAACTCATTAGCCTCGGGAGCTGTCTGCAATTTGTAGCATGATTGTTTCAGCTTGGAAGGGACTGCAGAGCCATTTGCTGGCACAGGATTGTCTTCCTGCGAGGGTCTTTCCCAAGTATAGTATAAAGAAAGATGAAGTAAGAACAGACAATACATTAGCATTCTAAGAGTTCCAGAAGTTGCCCAATTTGCCCAGCATCGGGACAAGGTTTTGCTGGCCAAGAAGGGAGACTTAGAACAGTACTGCCTGCACGTAGCCAAAGTCTGCCCAGATATGCTCCACTTGCCTCCACTAAACGTTGGTGGGTATAGTGAAATGGGCCCATTAGACAATGACTAAAACTCCCTATATGGAAACCTGTGTTGTATATTGGGAAAGGCACTGGGCTTGAACCAAGTAACTTGGGTTCAGATCAGTGCAGACCAAGGAAGCTCCCAGGGTAGTCTGGGGCACGTCCAATGATCTGTCAACAGAAGGCATCGCCAGGTGCAGAGCCTTCCCTATCTGCCTTTGTGATCTCAGGATCTCACCCCTTTCCTCAGTGGAGCCTCCATCCCATGTGAATGTCCTGTGACCATTGCTCCCTCTAAGCTGTGGAGTCTCGTGAGCCAAAATCCTACTTTGTGAGCTCCTGGCATTAAAGTTGTGAGCGAGCGGTTTGGCGGCTGCATCAGTTAGTTTGCTCTGGAGCCCTCCTTCCTGAGCGAAGACAAAAATGTGTGAGCGGGAGGCTAAAAAACTGTGAGCCGACACACTAACTCAGCTTAGAGGGAACACTGCCTGTGACCCCAGAAATCAACTTTAATGGGTCAAAAAGGACAGCTGGAGTGAAAGATCTGTGATCCTTGTACCCATCGATCTCTGGATCCAACCCACTGTCTCTCAGCCTAAGTGACTCTTACAGGATAGTCGCAAAGAAGCTGTCACCATCTGGAGCTCTGTCGAAGAAAGCAGGGGTTGCCACTGATAAATAAATTATCCGACTGCTCGCTGAGGCAAATTTCAGGTAGTCCTGACCAGTGTTCCCCCTAAGCTGAGCTAGTGTGAGCAAGCTCACAGTTTTTTAGCCTCCGGCTCACACCTTTTTGTCTCCGCTCAGGAAGGGATGGCTCCAGAGCAAACTAATTGGTGCGGTAGCCAAATGGCTCGCTCACCACTTGAATGCCAGTAGAATTTTTGCTCACAGGACTCCACAGCTTAGAGGGAGCATTGGTCCTGACATGTCTTGACTCCAGCTGCCTGCTTTCTTTACATGGCCGTGAAAATGAAATGGGGGGGGGGAGTCTCTCAAGTTGTACATTTAAAAATGCGTAGCATTGATTAAAGAGTAGGAAAAGATGAAGTGTGGGATGAAACACAAACTCCTCACTGCCCAAACTTGAATTTTACAAGCCTATCTCTTCCGACTAAAGAACAATTCTAAAATGGATTAAAGAACAATTCTAAAACAGTCTGCCTCAAGTGCCTCCCATGTAGTTTTCCTTTGTCTACATTTGTGCAAAAGAAAAAAATCTGCTTTTTCAATTTTTTAGGGAGGCAGCAAAATAGAGATAGATTGAGGTATTACTAAATTTGGAGACTAGGGTGCTTATGAAACTAAAACCTCACTTGTTAAATTACATCCATAATATTAAGGCATATGTCTTGTATTTGGCAGAAGACAACTTTGTCCTAATTTTTATTTAAATACAAATAACAATATACTTTTCAATTTATTTCCTGCTATTTTGGCCAGCAGCCTTATTTGGAAAGTAAACATCAGCCAAGATTCAAAACGGCCCCCATTGCTCAGGATATAAAAAGCTGCTTGGACTCAATCAAATTTACTTCTTTTACTTGGGATAGCAAATTCCAATGTCGTATCATGAATTATTTTCAGGACTTGTGTCAGTTTCTGAAGCCGTTTGCCCTGTTTCTTCACCTGGGCAAGTCAAAGATCTAAAGTCCTGGTATCTTTCATGGTGGATTTTTTGCTCCTACTCATTACAAATTTCTTACAAAAACATCACGTTTACATTTTGTATACAGGGGGAGATACGATTTCCACAACTTCCTGAGGATACCTAGGGTGTATTACATTCAGGGTTTACGTTCATGTAAGATCATCATAGATCATCATAGAAATTCTGCAGCTCTCACCATGAAGAGTACTCTTTCTGACATCTCC
>NW_015164381.1:0-829 GCF_001447785.1 Gekko japonicus | reverse complement strand
CCAATGCACCCCCCCCCCCCGTTTTGACATTGCAAAATTCTGATATAAACCAGACACAAGAATCCCAAATCATGGAGGGAGAAATGAAAAGATCGCAATATTGAAAAGCAACATTTTTAACAAGTTCATCTGCATTCCTACTGTCTTGTGGATATACTTTAAAACAGGGGCACTGTTTTTACTTCTGAACAGAATTCAGAGTATTACTCCAGTCTCAGCCTACTGATTTCACTGACCATCAGTCAGGTCTTTCACACTAATGAAATGCTACACAGCTACTCAGCTTTATACAGCAATGATAATAAATATCCCCTTTCCCTTTATTCTAATTCAAGACGAACTCTTATTATTCTATCTTACACTGTTGGTTTTGTAATGTGATTTGCCGCTCTATTACTTTTCCGTTGAGCATCCCGTTTCTTTCCCTTTAGAATTGGCAGCTGTACCCTGTGACACTTGTAGCACCGTATCGGACACATTTCTCACTCCCGATTTTGTCCAGCTGCTTTAATAGAATGTTCTGTAAATGAAGGAAGAACTATCCTCAGTCGGTCTGGTTGCCTGTGTGACTAGTGGATGGGAAGGGGCTGAGAGTCCTTTCTTACCAGAATAGCTTCAGCTTGCTTGGAGTCCAGCTCTGACACTGCCCTCCGGAAACCTTTGGCTGAGGAACTGGAAGTGTTTGGGGTTGGCATCCTTGCTGGTGCAATGGATCAGCTCTCTCGGCTTTGCTTTCCCTTCTCTTTCTGGGTTTTTATAGGGCAAGTCTGACGTCAGAGACCCTTTTGCTCTCCCACTCGGCCCATCTCCCTCCCTCCCTTCAGCCCAA